>NC_047161.1:10282543-10565043 GCF_009819705.1 Hippoglossus hippoglossus
TCTTCCAGGGGCCGTTTCCGGCGTCTGTTGCCAAGGCAACACCACGCGGATCTGAGATGGGATTCAACAGATTAACCCTTTGATACACAAGCTATGTAAACTCCTTCTAATGCACAACGTGGGTCAAAAACGACCCGTATTCATTTCCTGTGTTATTTAATGCATGGCTGGGTGTTTCTTTTACAGCTTATTCTTCATTTAGTCGGCTCCTCTGATGCCAAAAAAGACTCATCTTCTATGTCATCAAAGGAGCCTTAAAACAGAAACTAAACGTCTATTGGCTCTTGGTGAGAAATCCTGTCGTTGATTGGCCCGTGAGCGACAACCAAGCTGCTCCGTGTTGGTGAAGAGGAGACGCTCCTCACGGTTTGTCGTGAAGAAGCAGTAAAAAAAACAACATGGCAGAGAAGTTACCGTTTGAGCAAAGCTTTTCTTTTCGCGCTCTTCCCAACAAGAAGTTCTTCTTCCTGCAGGACAAAGAGGTTTCAACGCTGATAATGAAATGGTAAATAAATGGAACGAACCAGGAAACTGTAATAAATTCACTTTCTAACGTGCTGTTGATGAATGGACGTGTGTCATTCCAGGTCCATGCAGGGAAGGATCTCAGCTCAGTGTTTCAGCTTTGATCAGAGCTTTCACTCTTACAACTGTGAACAGTTTGCACTGGTAAGATCCACTATATTATATAATCACATACTTACTAAATGTATATACTAGAAATAAAACATACATATATAAAGTAATAATAAAACCATTTTCATGTATAAACAGTGACTAATAGAACAGGATTGGTAACTGAAAACTATCCTTAACCATGTTAGTTGCTCAGATATTCTTCAATTAATCAATTTAAAATTTAAAAAAATTGAAATAATGAAACAATATGAACGTATTGAGTAACAGTTTTGGCATGATGATGGATATTGATGAATGTAGAATTGAGTCGGATGTTTTTTCTTCCTCCTGCTCTTCCTACAAAAGTGTTTTGTAAAATTGTTTCTGGATAGCACTGAAAACAATTGAATTAAACTAAAACATAAACTAAATCTTTCTCATTGTAATGGATGAACAGCTGCAACATCTGGTCGATTAATTGATTAGTTGAGGGAAAGAAAATCAATCGGCAAATATTTTCAGAGTCGATTTATAGTTATTTGTCATTGACTCGGTTTAGCTTGAAAATATGCTGCCTTTCTTTTTCATTTATGATCGTTACAGAAAAGGAAAGACAGATTCACGAGGAAAATAGTTGCAGCCCTAACTTGAAATAGATATTTTGACATTTTGATTCCTGGAAATACTGAAGTCAAAGTGAATTAATCTTGTGGAAAATGAAAAATGTTTTGATTTGGTTTGATTGTATTTGAATGCTCCTGATGTCACTATGTGTTTGCAGGATTTCTTCAGAGACCCTGACGTGTTATCCTGTCTGAAAAAGATGGAGGCCGGAGTCCAGGTGCCTCTCGGTATGCAACATCCCCCAGAATGCCTTTCATCGCTGATCATAGGAAATTGATGTCATCTGCCAGACGATCAGATCCCTGTGGAATGTTTTTGACTTGTGTGTGTGTGTGTGTGCGTGTTGTAGACAAGCCTGTGGTGTCTGTCCATGTGGAGGTGGTAGCATGCACCAAAGTCTCCATGGAGCTCTTTGACCCGATCTTCTCTTGTGGCGTCCTGAGGCCCTCTGGACACATAGTTAAATGCTTACACGAAGTCTACTCCGACTATGATGAACTCAGACAGGTGACTCTCTCTCTCTCTCTCTCTCTCTCTCTCTCTCTCTCTCCTTCATCCGTCCGTCCGTTTGTCTCGTCTATGTTGATCTTCTTTGATTTGAGGCCAGTGCTCATCATCCTCTGTTCCTCCAGATGCTGCGGGAGGAGGACAGCGAGCACTACTCCGCGGTCGGGGGGGAGGAGCGGGGAGAGTTTCTGTTTCGCCTCTTCAAGCACCTGTGTCTTGGGGGGGAGCTCTGTCAGTACGAAGACACCATCCAGCCTTACATCAACACCACGAAGCAAGTGTACAAAGATCTGATCAGGTAGAGTATGATGCCATACTGTCAAATACTATGTTTCCTTACAACTCCATATGTGTACATATGAGATTTAGATAGATTTGTTTGGCAAAGTATTTTTGTGCATAGAATAATAACAACAAAAAACATATTGACCAAAAAGTTGGAGGCTGAAACCGACCCTATAACACCTACACCTTTACTACACAGTCCAAATAATGACTAAAGATACACATGACTGCACATTACTTTACTATTAGCATCTGTAACACCAGAGCATAAAGCTAAACCCAACTATCACAAGAATGTATTTATAATTTATCAAGTGTCTTATATTTATCTATAACTCTAATTTAAAATATATTTAAACAATGTTAGTTCTATCACATACTTTCATATTTGACATCTCTTTTACAACATTTATGATATTACATGGTACGTTTTTTTATTTCTCATTCAAATCATTAAGTTTCTGTCATTTTGCAAACAGGTCATCTGTTATTGCTATTATTTATTGCTCCTTTTTGTATATGAAAACTGGATTTGTAAAAGTTTTGAATTATTCTAATAGTATAACAGTATAAAAGTATCTTGTCTGTGTTATTCATGATAAAAAACTTAAGTTTATGGTTTGTTCTGTAGCGTTCAGAAGGATCCAAACACAAAGAGGATCAGCGTTGTTTCCACGGTGCTCAAAGTCAGCGCCTACGTAAGTTACTGGTTCACTGTCTTGTTTCTTCCTTACACTCGTACAAATGCATCGAACTAAATGCTCAGTTCATAACTTCTGATCCTAACTCTGGTCATGTGAACATGTTTTCATTGGATCTGACCTATAATTGGCTGAAGATCACACAGCAGCCTTGTGTTATTATGGAAATAATGATGCGTGTCCTGCTCTGAAGACATTATACAACCATCAATAATAACCTGAAATCAGTAAACATCTTTTTCTTCAGCTATAAAACTTCAAACACTATAATTTCTCCCTCGCAGGTTAAATCGGGGCGTTGTTTCCCCGGGATACGAGAGGAGGAGCAGACATTTGCCTATTTGATTGTCGACCCCTATAAACGTCATGTGACTTTGTTCTGCCACTTCTACGGTGTTGGAAACTTTATACAGTGACCATGAAGAAATTATCCCGTGGTCTGAATCTAACCTGTCAATCACCTTCCGTAAAAGCTCTGCTGTCAGTTAACTTTCCTTTTTTTTAGGAATTCGAGTTACACAAGGGAAGAAATTATTTGTTTATTGCAACTTATGTCAATAAATGTCTTTTAACCAGCATCTTGCTCTAAATAAATGTTTGTAAACTCTAAAAGGCAATGAAAGAGTGGAAGATGAAACAAGATTGTGATTTCTCCCTAATTGACAATGTTTTAGTAAACTTTCTTGACAAATTATTTACCCGTTTGTTTTTTTGCCGTCGGATTTCAACACCTGCAGTAGAACCGTGTGTAAAAGAAAAGCGAGAAGCCAACATACAGTCAAAGAGCTTTATTGAAACAAATAAATTAATAAGTTAGTCAAGTGAGCTAATTTTATCCTCCGCAGATACACATCTTTGTATCTCTTTAAAAGATCAAACAGAGGTGTGCATTAGATTAGAAAATACGATAAGCGCCATGTCATCAACCATGTAGCTACATCAATTGGAATTGGAAGACTTTGTTAGCTTAGCATTTTGCTTATTGCTTCGATCTGTTCGCGTTTTCGTTTTCAACAACAGCTCCAACACCTAAGAGAGCAGTTAAAGGGCAACGAGCTGGAATGTCAAATGGCAGCAAGTCAGTGAACAATGGACGGTGAGGACGTCAAGAACAGAGTGAAACGAGAAGAGAGAACGTGCACATTTGAGTCATGCATAGAATTCAGTCACCTCGACAATCGGTTACTGCTTCTCATACTTGGTTTCCTAGACTAGTGCCCCCTAGTGGCCTCAGAGGTAGTTGTGTGGAAGCCATTCAGATCTACATGACATGCTTTTTTACGAAAGGAGACATGCCTGCAGAGTTTCCTGCGGTGATAGAAATGCCCGTGCCTCCAGATCTGACAAATGTTCAAACACAGTAAAGGACGTCGATGCTAGGTCCTGGGTTAGTTGCGATGATTCGCTAAACATACAGTAAATATTCTCAGAAAATATTAAAGTTCCTCATAAAAGGCGAACACCCCTAAAAACTATGTGTTCATAACAATTTTGATTATGTTTCTGTGGTGAAACATTTTCTTTGCAAAAAAAAACAAAACAGCATGGCTATCCTCATGAGGATGCTATCTCAATGAAACACTGTTGTCTTGGAGGCAGCACTGATATTTTATGTTTGAGATCAAAAGCCGCGACATATCAGTTAAAGAACAAGGACATAGAAGGCACAAGTCATTTCCTTTCATGTCTTGACTCAAGACTTTACAGAAGACATCCTTAATTATTACTTGTTTTCTAATACTGGGGCCACAACTAACAACAACATGCAATACAGTGGTCTCACATACATTTTTTTTAAAAAGCTGGACATTCCAGGTGACGATGAAGTGACAGTGTGACGACGCCTCTAACAACGAGGCACCTCTTATCGTTTAGGCCAAAGAATGAAACCACGTACCTAATGTTTCTATTCAGAACGAACGCAAAGACTTGAAGATAAAGAGAGAGCACTAGAACCTAAAAAAGATCGAGCGATAAAGTACATTCACTGTTTGAAGTCTGAGCTTGGCTTGAATGGAGAAGTGGAGCACCTGAGTCAACTGGCTTGACTGAAATAAACGAAACACCTTCGGGAACATAAAGTGTTTTCACTGGCCAAATACAGTATGAGTGAATGTTTTCTTATTTGAATCTAACGACACCAAAAAGAAAATGATGAGCTCAAAAACACACAGGAGCTTTTGTGAGTCGTGTGTGAACCTGATCCGCTGCGTGTTACAGTTGTGTCATCCATGATTTAACAAAGGCTACATTTATTTAGAGACCATATCTAACCGAATTAAATATGTTAAATTAAACCCCTACATTCACTTTATCAAACACAAAAATCATTAAAAAATATATTTGCTATCGTAGGTTACACAAAAATAAGTGCATGAACATAATTACATCAAGGAAATCAAAACAAAATGATGATTTTATACATAAAATGTGTTATTATCAAGTGCCAAAGTACTTAAGTAAAGAAATTGTCTTCATTTCGTGTGTGTGTCTCCAGTTTTGTCCACGAGCACAGAGCATTTTCTGTGCGTCAAACATCTCCGAGGAAGAAAAGACAGAAGACAGTACAGGGGATTGGCAATGACAGTAAACACCTATAAGTGATGGCTGGAGCTCAACCCTGCTGCACCCCGTCTGTTCGTACTGAAGCTGTGAGGCTCGAAACCGTTTCCTAAGACACGAGCGTTCATGAGGTTAAAGGCCTGGAATTCACATGTCAAACCCAAACACTTTACAGGTTGTTCGCTCCGAAACTGGCCGTAATGTTTCTGCAAGTGCATGCAGCAGGTGAGAAGGATCCCTCCAGTGAGAGAGGGGGTGAAGTACGAATGACCGCCTGAACCGGATGACGTGACAAAACCTGACCTGAGGCTCGATGTGCAGAAAAAGTGTCAGACGTCGGAAAAATTCTGACAGAGGAATCGGTGAGGCTTTATCTACAGGACTCATCGGAGGGAACATGCATGTTTGGATCGTGGGCTGCAAGACGGAGAGCTTTACAAGGCATGTTATAAAAACAAACTCTGGTTACGGGAGCACTTAAAGAGGAACAGAAGCCTTTTAAAACATTGCAGAGGAGGGATTTTAGAGCCATTAAAGGACATTTTGGCTCCGTTAAATCCTCCCTTCAATGCAAGCAAAACATCTTTTTTGCAAGTGGGCTTGTAGGAGACGGAATTCCGTCGAGGATGAATGAAGGTCAACGCAAACTGTACACATGAGTCAATCCAACACATTCTTCCAGCTTTTTTCATGTGACAGGTTTGGGCGATAAAAGCAGGGTTTCGCTCATTTCAAACTCCATCGTCTGGGTGGAGAGGGCAACCATGGAGGTTTGGTGCTTTGGCGAGGTGGCTCTCTGGCCAGTCTGCCCGTCCAAGAGAGCAGATTATTTCTCTGTAGACAGCTCTTCTAGTTATACATTTGTTTTTATGGTGGTGTGAATGGAAAATGTACAGGTCGTACCCATCACAGAGTTGTGATGCCAGCAAAGTCAGAAAACTCTCCATCAGTTGATTCAAGCGGCCAACACAGAAAAAAAAACAACTGAAATGATCAGAGAGAGAGAGAGAAAGATTTCTCCAAAGAATTACAAAACATCAAAGCTCAAAGTCAGATTATCTACAGATGAAGCTTCGAAGTCAGCGTAGATAGAAAGCAAGAGGTGAGCAGGGGGAAAGTGGTTCAGTAGTCAAGTATCATCGTTCACGTGCTCCTCTCCGTTTCTCCATCCTCGTCGAGTGGGTTGAGAGGAGGGTCCGGTGAGCAGCTTTGGCTGAGGCCATGTGGAGGCCTCCGTCTGGATCAGCTGTGGAAACACATTCGCTTTAAAGACAACAGATGAGGATGTGGATTTGAGATATGGGAGGATGACGGCGGGCTGCTCAGAGTGAGGACTCAGCCAAAGGACTGTGTGTGTGCAGCTCACTGTCATTCCAAGTTGCCGGTATCGGACCGTGAGATGTTGAGCGTGGAGGCGGAGGGGAAGAGGTCTCTTTGGTCCGTGGGGCTGTGGTAGTCGGAGGTGAGGTCGGGGTCCAGGAGGGAGGACAGGGTGAAGTTGGACGAGCCTTTCTTTAGGCACTGGGTGTAGAAATTGAGCAGGAGGTCCAGCTTGTTCTCTATGGACTGAACCTGAGAAAACACACAAATGGAAAAAAAACCTTTGCACAATTTGTATCAGCACATCCTGGATTTTGAACAGAGAAAGAAAACAGACAAAGTGATAAAAGACAAAGAAATATTAAATCATTCCATTGTGAAATTTTTGTTATTTCAATCCCTTCAGAAATTGTAGGAGATGCTTTACTTGTGTGTTTCATCACTGGTTCTGATAAGATGGACAATGAGTCTTAATGGTTTCATGTATTGACCACAGAAGCTTAGTATATCTTATCACTCTAGGAAAAAGTCTCAGCCATTAGTTGTCAGCGTCTCGTGGGAGCTGTGAAAAAGATGGAGCGAGGAAAGAAAATCCATCGACTAATTGGAACAGACATTAACATCACTTCCTCGGTTTATTGCACTTCCTGTACATTTTATGGCAGCTTTTCATTAAATTCGCCAGCGTAAAAGTGATCCACCTGGAATTTTTTTAATAGCTTATATGATTACACAGAAAACACAGTTCCACAAATGGCGTATAAATCAAAGTACCCCTCTATTACCTGTTTCTCCACTTTGACTACACGTCCCATCATGCTTAGCTCATCCAGTGGATCCAGTTCTGGCGGTGTCTTCTCTCCTTTCTCTGGGCGTGTCTTCTTGTCAGGCTGAACGGCTCCTCGTCCGATTATCTGGTCCACCCTTTCACACAAACACAATCAATTATATTCATTTCTTTGTATTTTCAGTGAAATGCTTGGTGTGAGCACAGTAACTGTTTATCCCCGCTTCCAGTTTCAAATGTGTGAAACCTACCTCATCTGCAGGCTCTTGATGCGTCCCAGCATGTCCAGGTGTCCCGCAGAGTACTGCTCTATGACGTCCTTCACATCATACGGACGCAGCGTCTCCTTGAACTTCCTCTTGGCCACAAGGAACTTCAAGATCCTACACGTGCAGCAGAAACAAACCCCACATCACACATCAGTGGACGTCCAGTAAACCTTTGTGAAAATGCAGGGCCATCTATCAAATGATGGGGCCCAACACTGAGAATAACAAGATTAATTACAGTCAGAGTGACCTTATCATTCACAAACAGCCCCATAAAGAGAGCAGAGCAGCCCCTCTTACTAAACCATGCGTGTATATTGTGATGATGACAACATCTTCCAGAGACATTTGCTTATCAGGACCTGCTGTTTCAGCAATTAACACACACACACACACACACACTCACACTCTCACACACTCTCACACACACACACACACAGTTAGAGCTTTGCCCTGATTCTCCTCTTTTGTCAGTGTGACAGCCATGTTGGAGCCACTGGTGGACCATAGCTGCTCCCACTCCCAGTGCACACAGCTCATCATCGCTACCCACATCCCTCTGCGAGGGGAATCACACACTGAGGAATGTTGACCCAGCACCACTGTATCCGCTGAACACATACCTGTAAATATCGCTGTGGTTGGAACGTCATGCTGTGTGTGTTTGTGTGTCTGGCCTTCTATGTTGGGTGGGTCATTCAATTCCTTTCTTATCATTTCTTCGATAGGCAGCTCAGCGATGACACAAAATACACACACACTCAAGCTGTCATCTCATCCTGTGATGGATTGAACGACGAGTCAATCCGGGAGGGATTGAGGAAACCCTATCTCTCGCAGCCAGATGACTAAACCCACTATAATAGTCCCAGTTGCCCTCACAGGAGGAAGAAAGGGATCACATCAAAGGTCTGGGGAAGTGAAAGATCAGAACCGCTCAGCTTTTTCCAGAAAACGTCACACACATACCCGTGTACAAAACCACACACGTGCACAAAAACAAATACAATGCCACAAATGCATTGCATCTCAGTCAGAGGGACACACACAGTAACACAACTGCACACGAGCTAAACAGGAGCAGGTGAAATCTGAACTTGCGAGAGGGGTCATTTTCTGAAATTACCCACGGTAACCTTTGTCCGGGGCATGCAGCGCTTGCATTTACCGCAGCCGCACACACACACATACGCAGCACACAGATTTGTTTAGCGGCCGGGTGCAGCTGCGACAAAGAAGAGGAGAAGGTGCAAGCGAAGGAGAAGAGGAGCGAGAGGAGGAGGAGTGGTCCACAGCTGGTGTTGTAGCAGCCGTCAGCGCACTCTTCCCCCTAACACAGCACTCTTGTTTCTTGATGACTCCTACGCCTGGGGTATTTCGCGGCCTTTTCTTATTTTGCAGGTAGATGCAGATTTAGATTTTTTTTTCTCAGGTGCAGGTACAAAAAAAAAAAGAGCACGGGGGCTTTTGAATTGGTTCCTCCAAAGGTTTCCTCAAAATGCTGACTCTTTCTCAGTCGATGAAATGTCTTTTATTATACGTGGTCAGGTCTACTGTCAGAAAACGTCCAGGTACGGTGCAAGCAGTGGTACAGTACAGCTGGCACTGCTCACGGAAAGATATTATACCTTCCTAACATTCGGAAGAGGAGACGTGAAAAAACTCGATTGGAGGAACAGGAAGTGTCATCTGTGTCCCAAAATGCTTGCATAGCTAGGGCAAATATTTTTTGCAGCTCAGCAAAGGTAGATCCCAGATAGTCTCCGGTGGGAAGGTTTTAACCGTGACTTAAAAATGTCACTGTTATGCTGACACATTTCCTGAGAAGGCCAAGTAGGGCGAGCCACTGCAGGGACGCCTCTGATTCATAAGTGAACAAAAAGTTAATGCACGAGCTGCAGTATGTGTGTTCAATCATTCTTACAGAAATACACCGCGTAAACATTATACAGGTTTAAAAATATTACCGCTGAAACACACAAAAAAAAACTGATGATGATGACGAAAGATCAAATGGATATAAATAGTAAGCATGTCCAAACTATTTTTATTTATTTAATAAAGTAGGCACTTCACCTGAGACTGCAAATGAGCAGAAATTTGGTGTTATACACAGTATTGGATTTTTGCATGTGAAGAGTCACAGTAGTTTTCCCATCCTCTTCTTCTTCTTCTCCTTTACCTCCCTCTACCTTCCCTTCTATTCATAAACAGAACACCGTATGCATTTATTCAGACAGCCTGGCACTGATAATGCATCTCTCTAAAGTGAAACCTCAGCACTAAGGCCTCCTGCAAAACCCGGTGTTTCAAGTACGTCAGTCGTGAACCTTATAAGACACTGCGTGAGCACGTGCGTGTGCTAGCACCTGCTGTGTACACACCTGCACTCTCTATTGGAAGTCCCTCTCTTCCATTGTCTGCGGCACGGAGCAGCTGAGGTCAGAGCTATCTGCTGAGTCAAGTGCAAACCCGAGGAGGGATCATATAATACCCTGTCAGTGGCCTAACAATATCAAGCAATAATACATCATGCTGCATCCCGGGAACGGAAAACATCCTCCTGCTGTACGCCTGCGAAGGAGAAACATTCAGTTTGTTCACAAAGCACCTGCTTCAGACAGCTGACACTGACAATGTGCTCAAATGGACGGACTACATTTATAAAGTGCTTTTACCCAAAGAGAATTACAATCTGCCTCTCAATCACCCGAACACTCCATGATAGGAGTAGAGCCTCCAACCTTTAGGCCTTGGATGCTTCAGCATGCAATAACTTTGATGAATGGATGATTGCCTGAGACACATGAGTGGCTGCCGCTTAAAGGGATAGTTCACCCAAAAATGAAAATTCACTCATTATCTACTCACCTCTATACACGATGGAGGGGTGAGTCCACAAAACACTTCTGGAGTTTCAGGGGCAAACAGCATTGCAGCCAAATCCAATACAATTGAAGTAAATGGTGACCACTCTTCAAACGTAAGAAAAAAACAAAAAAAAAGCTCTAAGTTCTCGCTGATGTCGTCACATGTCCCTTGGGCAAGAGCATGGAGACGCGAGCTTGTGCGATGTGTGTGCACTCGAACGTGAACACGGCTCCGGAGGAGGATCACAGCGGACATTTAGGCTAAAAACTTGGTGTAACTGACACTGTTTCGAGTCGAGTTTGAATATCGGGGCTTACGGACACTTGGATGACACCACAGGAGCAGTATGGAGGAATGCTATGTTTTTTACGTTCACCAGTTACTTCAATTGTATTGGATTTGGCTGCAACACTGTTTTCCCCTGAAACTCCAGAAGTGTTTTGTGGACTTCACCCATCCCTCCATCGGCACAGTGGTGAGTAGATGAGTGAATTTTCATTTGTGGGTAAACTATCCCTATAAGAGACTTTAAGTTAAAGAACAAATCCTTACACGAGTCACTAAATTGTATTAGTTTATAACACGGTATCAACATCTGGTTCAAAGTCAGGTAACATACAGCATGAAAACCAGCACCAACTCAAAATTCAAATAGTAAATCATTTAACACACGATCAAGTACAGAGTGGGTAGAATCAAGAGTAGCTATAAAAAGAAACACTACAGCTTTAATAAAAATGAACACACACACACACACACACACACACACACACACACACACACACACACACACACACACACACACACACACACACACACACACACACACACACACACATTATGAATGCAACTACCTTGTTTACATGAGCATTATCTTTGCTTCATTAGAGAAAGTGAAGGAGGAACCAGCCTCTTTAATTTAAAGAGCCACACCACATCCTGTGTAAGGACGTCTGCCACTGACACTGTGCTACAGAAACAGTCAAGCTTACAGTCGATGAACAACACGAAGAGATGACACAGTGACAGCAATCAACATCAATGCTCTCAGTCCATTATTACAGTTGTCCTTGTCCAAACTGTACAATAACACATGTCTCCACTCTCCACACAGCCCGACTGTACTGTGACCATCCATCTGTATGATATTTCTGTTTGTGTGTGTGCTCCCTGAAAAGGCAAACCTAGCATGCCTCCCTACACATGACCTGCCTGAATGAGCTCGGCTTGCTGAGTGACAAGGTCGCAAGAGGGGAGTAGCGCTTCCTGCAGCAGGGCTCAGTTACCTCTCCTAAGTGGACATTTCTACTCTGTCAGCTGAATCTGCACACACCAGCACCTAAATGGAGGAGCGGCATGTTCGCCCATTAATACCATCATCTGAAAACGCACGCATGGGGTTGTTTGTGTGACCGAAGTGAGCCCGTTTACACAGGGAGGTTGTGATGTGTGGAGCTCACAAAAAAACGTACACCAGACACCGGGAAATTCCATCTCGGCATGTGATGTGAATCAATCACACTGAGCGCAACAGACCTATTAAAAAAGGTCAATGACTTTATAATAACTTAGAAACACGCTAATACTAACCCGACGTGTCCTTTAATGTAATGGTAAATGTTTTGCTGGCAATCTTGGAACCGAGACTCCAACCCTCCTAATTAGCATTTATAAACACGATAATAATATTAAATAAAGTGTTTATAACACATTACATTGTACAAAAATTTAAGGATAATTTAAATGCAAAGTTGTTTTAAATACATGCTATTACAGCTCTGTTATATTGTCACTGAATGAGCTGACTAAGATCAGCTGGAACCGAAAAAATTGTTTCACTCGGGATTAATCAATTCAGGATTTTGCAACAGACAAAATTTTGTTGGCAGTGCAAAAGACCAATGTTACTGGATGGGACCATCAAAGGTTTATAGAATGATCTGTTCATGTGTACAGTTTTTCTACTGTACTACTTATATTTCTCTTGTGTACAGAATAAATCTTTCCACTACTGGTGTGACGCTGACAGCTGGACTCACCTGACAGCTCGTATAAGCGTCTTCACGGCTGGGATGACCTCCTCCATTGCAACGTCACAATATGGTTTGTCTTCCACGCTGTCCTCTCCGACCCCCTCCACTGGAACAAGGACATTCAAAGACACTATTATCCAGCAGACGTGCCTGTGATTGATAATAAAAAAAGGCTTGATGTGTGTGTGTGTGTTGCCTACCATCAGCAGGAGGTCGTGGTTTGAGGCGAAGTGAGGTGCGGAAGCGTGTGCGATCATTAAAGCTCCAGCTCTTCTGCACCTTCCCCGGACTGGTGGCCTCGGGTACGTTCTCCTGGCTGGGAGAGCGTCGGACCCCGGAGCCCGGGGGCAGCGGCGATGCCTTGTTCCGACTATTTTGGGATGATCGAGAATTGTTCATTCTGATACGATCCCGGAAGCCCATTTTACTGCTGACAGTGAAAATAAAACAGTCAAACGTCCGTAAGCAGACTATCGTTTTCGGATCATGACAGCCACCAAGTTTTTTCTCAATGTCCATGCCTTTGACCTTCATGGAAAACTAAACTGTGTTATCCTGGGACTTTAGGGAGGCAGCAGAAGTACAGCCTGAGCTTGTTAGAAAAGAAATTGTTAGTAAAAGTGATGTAACACCAAAAAATGGCCTCAGATCTTTTGCGACATTCCTCATCAGCAAACAGATAAAACAGGGAGACATTTACATTACGTCTCCATGAAGGGCAGACTGGCGGATTTATCATCGAGGCAGAGAGTCCTGAGGTGCAACTTAAAATAGCTAAAAACTGATTCTGCCCTGAATATTTGCTTATTGAATGTGGTTTTCACAGCACCTGATTCAGCACAATCAGACTGAAACCTGATTCAAGACTTGCAGCTCTGCTGGGATGACGCTCCATCGGACCAAGATTCGCCTCCTTAATCCCATCAAAGTGCAGCGGTACAAAAGGTGGCTTATCAAGACTCTATACAAGCCATGGCGGGCCGATACGTGAGGCCATGTTTATACAGGAGAAAGTGGCCAGTCCTTCTAAACACTCCTAACGCTGCTGTTAAAGCATGCTCCTTCTCTGCAGCCACTCACATGTTACACACTGTCAAAGATCCAGAAGAAACGCAAACGTCATGCACCACAGAGCAATTCCAGCTCAGCCGTTCACTCCTACATGTTTACGATGATATACTCTTTGTTGTGCGTGTGTTACAGCAGGCCATTTAAATTAAAATTTAAATAGTTAAGGGACGTAAGTGGAAACAGCATTTCGTACGAGCATGCTGAAATGTTTCGGGTTGAATGGAGGAAATGGGGAAGAGTGACAGACCTCCGCATGCTGTAGGGGAAAGCAAGTAAATGATTTGGATGCATTCAGGGCAATAACTGAATCTTTCCAAATCATTGGAGGAGTATCGCATGCGTACAGATGCAATTTTGCACTTTGAAACCTTTTAAAGCGCAAACATACTGATTTGCCAGAAAGGCAACTAATACAAAATAGAACATCATGCTAAATATTTCTATTTTTGAAATGTCTTTGGTCATTTTTAATCAAATATTTAGTTCTCTCGTTTCATCCGAGATGTTCAATGAAAGGAAAAGACGTGCATCTAAATTGTTAAAGTAATAAACCATCAAGGACATTTGTCATGTTTTCAACACACGGTTTATCATGACCTTCAACCAAAATCAACACAACGTGTCTCCACAGCAGGAAAGGATTCACTCAATCATATGTGGACCAGAGTGTGGAGCCTAATTAAAGTTTTTAAAAAGGTACTACAGTGCATCGTTGTTAAAAAAGATACATTTTATGGCATCTGCTACAACAAGCTATCTTAACTGAGCCAATTCGTCTTTCTGAAACTTTTTAACAAGAACCTAAAACTTTGAGCGAGCCACTTGCATAGGCCCACAAATGTTTGGAGTGTTTCAGGCAAAGTGAGTGTCATAGAAAGGAGGAAGAGTGCTGTTATTGATCTGTGACATTTTAGCGTGCCCCGTGCACAGGCTCGTTGCCATGGATACCTCTGCTTGCGGCCAGCGTGAATCCGGAAGAGACCCCGCTTTTTAGAAAGAAGTTGACTGGGGAGACAAGGCAGAGGGAGAGAGGGTGAGGGGAAGAGAGAGGTGGGGGGGAGTGAAGGAGGACGAGAAGTTGTGACACAACCTGGGTACGTGGTGAACCCGTGAGGATTAAGGCAGCGACGGTAAAACCAGAGGAAGAGAGTGACGAGGTGAAAGATCTCAATAATCCAAACAGCATTTCTTTGGATTATGTAGACACTCTGAGTTCTGGGGAGGTGGGGAAGGATCATGCAACAGTAATGGGGGATGTTTTACCCGAGTATAATCATCAAGACAGCTGATTAAACATCATGGTGTGAGAGCAGCTCCTCAAATCAAGGACATTTCAACCTGCAAAACTTATGCACCAACAACCTCTCGTCCAATGCATGCACAGGTCCGATATCATAATAATATGATAATCAGCTGTCCTTTTTCTTGTTAAAGGTTTACGCTAACAAAGTTATGAATCATCGCAAACGTATATTCATCCTTATTACGAATATCCTCAAATCAGCAAGCACAGCTCATGAAGAACAAACCTGCATGGAACTTCTGCCTTCCTGAGAACAGATGAAGGATGGAGGATGGATGGCATAGAAAAGACACAATGGAGACAAAGGGAAAGAGAGAGGAAGACAGGAAGAGGAAATTGGTGAGAGAACGGTGGAAGGTGGTGGAGAATGAGTGAGGGTACGAGCTACGCGGACAAAGATGCAGAGAAGCAGGGGGGGGTCCTGTAACACAGTGGTCTCAGGTTAGATATTAGTGACATTTTGTTAAACGCACAACACGTCCATGCGGGAAGCTCCGGCAGCAGTCAGCCTTGTTCTTTCTGTGTGTGTGCACATGTTGAATGTGTTCGTCTGTGTGCACCTGCTGTGTGTGAGCATGAGATGGGCAGCTGCCCGCCCGTCTGAATGTACCATGAGGCTGTGAGTGGTGGCGGTGTGCGTACCTGTCCCCCGACAGGTAGGGGGAGCTGTAGGGCCGCAGCCCAGACAGCAGCGTGTGGTAGGAGTTGTGGAGAACCTTCTTGGTGCTACGCTGTCGCTGGAGGTGACTGAACAGAAGAGTCAGTTCTCTGACACCCCCACGTGCACAAATAAACAAAAAAAAAAACAAAAAAAAACATGACAAATGAACAAAAAACAACAAATGATGGAAACCTCACAAAGAAGCAAATCAACAGTCCAAACACTCAAAAGAAGAGGGATACTTGAGAGCAATAAAATATGTAAGAACTTGAAATGTTTACGTATTGAAAGGTGAACATTGTGACTTGATGTGAATATAAAACAGGTGCATGTCTCATGTTCCCCTCCTTTTAAGCTCATAAATTAGTCAAATTAATACAAAAATGCAAAATATAAGAAACCACTGCGTAGAACAAAAGTAATGAAAATGTATTGAAATAAAAGGTGGCAGAGGTATTTCAAAGGGATAATAATAATAATAAATAAAAAATGTAAAAGAGAAATTAAATCCACCACTGCACTAAACTGAAAACGGTTAAACAGCAGCAGGTGTGATCTGTGTTTTCTTCATAATGATACGGATGTACGAGCAGAAGCAAAATATACACGTTTCACAATTCACCGTTTTTTGATGCAACTCTAAAATCGGTCACAAATATTTATCACACCGAAGGAAACTACAGATTCCTGATGTTTGAATCCATTCAGTGGTGAACATGTAAACAGATGGGAGCGCCTACCTGAACGAAGGCAACATGCTGTCATAGAAGTACCATGTCGCTGTGAGATAGGAGTGTTTGGCGTCTGTGGAGTAGAGACGCCACGCAGCCTGAACAAAACACAAATTGAAAGTCAACAACCTGCCTGGCAAACGTCACGTTTCATAAAGATTGAAGGAGCCGTCATTCACCTGTATCAGGTTGGCAGCAGGCATCCTCCTCTTCTCAAAGTGCTTCTGCCTGTGCTGCTCCTGAACCTTCAAGGCAAAACCTGACCCCAGAATTCCCTGAGGGTCAGAGGTCAAATTTATGTCAGGGGGGGCCACTCTGTCCGAGCAGACAGGAGTCACTGGCAGCAGCTGTCAGGAGACTTACAGCCGGCAGGGCAAAGAAGGAGACTCCCAGAAGAGCAAAGCCTGCAGCCAGGAGCCGTCCCTGCCACGTACGAGGGGTCTTATCACCATAGCCAATAGTAGTGAGAGTAATCTGGGAGTGAAGGAACACACACACACACACACACACACACACACACACACACACACACACAATATGATGGGTTAAACCATAGACTGTGTGTAAAAATGGACGACATGGCTGCTACCGAAAAGTGAAAACAAAGAGTCCCAATCGCCACCTGGTGGCTGGCTGTAGTATAAGTCGTAAATCCTGCCTCCTGGGACATGAACCAAACTTTAACAACCCTCTACCTCATCCCTCCCCTCTGCTCATCCTTACCCCGATCCTCACTTTCTTCACTCCTTCATCCCATCCTCTCTTCCCACCTTCCCTCATGCCTACATCTTCTCTTACATCCTTCCCTCATCTCTCTGTCCTCTCCTCCATCCTTCCCACATCCCGTTATCCTCCTCAATCCTTCCCTCATTCCTTCATCTTCTCTTTCATCCTTCCCTCATCTCTAACCACACCCCTTCAGGGTGCAGGTATGGTTATGGTTAGAGTAAGTCTGCAGGAAATTACTGCAAGGTAAAGGAACTCAGTGTAATTTCCTCTGAATTCATGGAGATACTAGTGTGTTTCTGTGTGTGTGTGTGTGTGTGTGTGTGTGTGTGTGTGTGTGTGTGTGTGTGTGTGTGCGCAATATGCAGTACTCACAGTCCCCCACCAGAGGGAGTCTGCATAGGTGTTGAAATCTGAGTTGACGTCTTTCTCTGCCAGGTAAACGAGGAAGGAGGCGAAGATGAGGACCAGGAAACCAATGTACCAGGCTGTAATCAACTCCTGAGAGAGAGAGAGAGAGAGAGAGAGAGAGAGAGAATCAATCACAACTGTCAGCAGCAGCATCTCCACCATCACAATCCCTTCCGTCATTACCAGACTGCTATTATTGTTAATGGTCAAATTCCCAACATCATCACCACACTTGGCCTCCACTTTGACTTGGTTGTATGGTTCTGCTTGGACAGCTGATGCATCAATTCATCATCGCCACCTTCGACCTGTGATCTGCAGCCAACAGCCGTCAGCACAAACACTAACACCTGACTGCCAAAGATGAGCGGTCTATTGTGGCTCTGAGGGCTCAACACACACGGCAAATAGACAGAACTTACAAAATAAACAGAAGCACACTGCAAGTAGCAAAGATGAGAACGTTTCCAGAGGGAGAAAACTGGCAAGGGCATGTTTGTTGTTCAGTTTGGGACTTTAAGTTACTGAATTTAACTGTTTGTAAATGAGCTAAATGGAAGTAACACAGATGACTGCAACGAGAACAGAGACTTGGCAGAATTAGGCAAAACAAAGTTTAAATTAACAATCTCAGTTTTAATGCAGGCAAGGGTCATACATGGGAAGGCGGGCAGGGAGGTGTGGGAATGTTACAGAGAATCCACAGGCAGAGAGCACACAATCCAAAAACTAGCAAAAAGTCAAAAACCAGAAAAAGGCAGCAAAGCTTACAGGGGCATAGGCAGCCTCAGAAAGAAAAACAGACTGTGATCATACACTGTGACACGAGGGATGAACCCTGGAGAGCTCGACCTGACACACAGAGACAAGGTGGGAGGGAAGTGTGTGTGTGTGAGCAGGTGTATATATACTGGGTGAGTGATTGGTGATGAGGTGCGGTGAGTGCAGAGGCAGGAAACGGAAAACAACAGGAGGAAGTGAAGCTGGAGTTCATGTGCAGAGAGAGTGAAAGACGAAATAAAACAGGAAGTGAGAGTTCAGTCCAGACGGGTCATCACAACCCAGTCATCACTCTCTGGTGTCCCCTGGAAAAACTGCCAATGTCATCTTAGTTACTTGCAGCGTGTTCCTGTTTTTGGTTGAGTTGTCTACGCAAAAACTACTCAACGGAATTCAATGAAATCTTGGAGAGTGGTGGAATGATTTGAGAAAGAACCCATAACATTTTGGGTGCAGATCCGGATCCCAAGGCAGATCCAGGAAGTTGTTTCTCACTGGATCTAGTGAAATAAAATGTGGTTTCATGAGGGGACTGTCGGGCCTTGGCGGAGGTATGGGCTCTGATGAGTGCAATTCTTCCTTGCATGTGTTTTCTACAGTTGCAGTGCATTGAGCTCTCAGGGCCGCCGAAGCAGTCAAAGTAATCTTCAGTGTTTTAGAACCATGAATGTTATTAACAGCTGCTCATCTTCATTGAAAGTCATTAAGTTATTTGTCCCATTAGTAACCAGCCTTTTAACAACAGCCCTCAGCCTCCTTCCTGCTCTCACAATAATCTGTAATGCGCTGTAATACCACCCTGCACTAGAATACTTATATATGTCAATGTCCGTGCAACTGACCACTGTCAAATGTATAAGATTCTCAGATATAAACCACAGAAAGTTAGTTTTGTGGCAGAGCATGTGTAGTTATTTGGTCATTCCTACCTTGCTGTGAGCATAAACCACTGAGCCCAGCAGTTTCCAGGTGCCTCCCCTTCGGTCCATACGCACCATACGCAAAATCTGCAGGAAGCGCATGCTCCGCAGGGCTGAGGTGGCGAAGATGTTACCCTGCGTGCCTGCAGCGATCACTGCCAACGATGCCACGAACACTATGAAGTCTGCAGGGGAAGGAAATCAATCCACAGAGACAAAAAGAGGAGATGAGGATGAGGAGATTTCACAATTTTTTCACACACACATACGCACACACACTAACCTATGACACAGAAGGGCTTTCTGGCAAATCTCAGCCGTCCCTGCCAGCCACGGTATCGGCAGCAGCAGCCAGCGGCCCAGATCCTGATGAAGTACTCCAACCCAAACACTACAATCATCACAAACTCCTACACACACACGCACACACACACAGAAAGAAAGAGAGACAGAAAGGTCAGCGACAACTGAGCATAAGTTACTCATCCTGGGGTGTGATCATACCACCCATCTGGAAAGCAACCAATAATTCCTCTCTGTGAGAAACTGATGTATATTCTTTTCATAAACTACATGCCTCAAGATCTATGAAACTGTGCCCTCAAATATTTTCCATTGACCAGGTTGTTAAACTAAAAGCTCAAA
Source organism: Hippoglossus hippoglossus (assembly GCF_009819705.1). Lineage (NCBI taxonomy): Eukaryota > Metazoa > Chordata > Actinopteri > Pleuronectiformes > Pleuronectidae > Hippoglossus > Hippoglossus hippoglossus. Next base: position 10,302,369 of record NC_047161.1, read on the forward strand.
TGTTACAAGAGCATAGGCAATATTTACATTTTAATTTTCTAGAGGATTAAATTAAAAGATAAAAGAATTAATAAAGATTATTCCATAACAGTCAAATACCATTAACACTCTGTCGGTCTTCTCTTTATGTCTGTGTCTTTATTACCTTCAGGTTTTTGCACCGTACAGGCAGTTTAAGGTGCACTGAATGTCATTAGAGCGAATGGTCGTGTAAGTAAAGTCCACTAATGGCTGATTGCCTGCTAATGGCTGGGGGATTGATCGAAAGAGTGAACAGCGGGAATGAGAAAGTCAATCAAACCGATAAATAACACGTAAAGATGAGCAAGGTGGGATGAGGGAGAGGGGAGCAGGGGGCTGGGAGACGAGGAGCCGGGTTACGGAAGGAGAAAGTGGGCGTCCATTACCGAAAGCAGCTCGAGCACACAGGAAGGGATTATGGGATGGCTTTTAAGGTTAGTGGATCATATCTGTGATTTCCTGCACAGTCAACAACACCTGAATCCTCCACCCTGCTTGCGTGGCTGTCTTTGCCTCCAAACAAAACAACACGCACTCAACGGATACGCTGCAGGAAGTGATATGACGTGTATGTGTGTGTTTGTTTGTTTTTGTGTGAGCGATATGGGGGGAGAGGAGAGGGTCGTACCAGGATGAAGAGGCCTTGGTTGGCGAACTTCTGATGGTCCGGGATGGTGGAGAACACAGACAACACCAGGCAGCTGAAGACCAGCAGAAAACTGAAACACACACAAACACACACACCCAATCAGTTAACACTTTTTTTAAATACACACATTTGAAATAAGAACACTTTGCATTACATTAATCCCTTAAGAGAAGAATCACACAACTAATTAAAATCTGCTTTGTTCACTCTCTGTGTGATTAACCAACAGAGAAAAACTAAATTGCAAATAAGCAGGAAAAGATTAGTTGATCTATAACAGAACAAAAACACAGCCTGCTGACTAATGTCATCATATTTGGTCATTGGCATAAGAACCAGAACAATGGAACCAGCTTCAGAGGTGTTTATAGCTTAATGAAGGTATCTCAGTTATGTTTGTACTTTTATACGCACGTTATTTTCAAGTATTTCAAGTTAAAAGAGGTCGATATTGGCTTCAAACAGCAGCATTGATGTCTTTGGCTTTACGTCCGCTGAGTCCTGTGATGTAAGAAACCCAGAATACCTTCTGGTCTGATGGTAACATTTATTGATTACTTTCCTGTTAGAACAGTTTTTCTGTTTTCATCATTCATAACAACTGAAAAGACCAAAACCAACAGTCAGCTTGTTTCTCCGTTTCATGTTCGTCCATTGTTCTCCAGAAACAATTAAACACATCATTGAGGCTCCGCTTCGCACCGTGTCCCATTTCCTTTTATTGTGAGGGACATAAAAACGTCATCCCAAATACAGGATGTGATTCAGTTTAAAGTTACAGCTGTTTTAGGATATTACATAAACTTTAAAAAAGAAATTATAATAAATGTTTATTTGTGAGCTAAATTTAAAGAGTTACATCTTCAGTCGAAACAAAGAGGCTGAGAACTGGGTCTGTTAAAAATAACAGATAATAGACAAATTAAGTAGCATGTTAGGATCCACATGTGTACCTTTTTTGTAAGAGGACTGGTATTAGCAAACTGCCGTCACTGAAAGAACGGGACGGTGAATCTCTCCTGGGACAGAAATGACTGTACCTCAGAAGTAATGGCCATTTCAGTGTCGAGAATAAAACACGACATAAATTCTGGGAAATTGTGTCTCACATTCGAGGTGCCCCCGTGGTTTATAAACAATTCATCTCTTCAGCGAAATTGGAGAAGTGACTAGTCTCCGCTGCACGATCTCCATCATTAAACCAGGTTCGAGACGCAGGAGACGAGAACATAATTTACGTTTTCTGTCGAGCAACGCACTTGAAAAAAAAGGCTCTGCCTAAGATCTCTTTAAACTGCCAAAACTATTACCTCATGCAAATCTAGTTCGTAGCATAGCGGTCACACACAGCCATCGCACACATATCCAGTATATAACTGACGTGCGTTTCTCTACAGGTTACTGTAAGTGTACATCAACAAATATTCCCCGCTGTTCGAAAGGCCCTCAGCAAAGGATGATGTATTAACCTCACAGTGAAAACATTCACGTCAGGAACGGTGTGCCGCTGAAAAGAATAATGTTCGCACTTGTGAAGTAACCCGCCACACTCTGTCCCTCTTCACCAGTGGAAAAAGTTATTGTTAGATGCTGCTTCAGTGGATCTGTCGACAGCGGGGGTTAAAAGAAGCTTCAGTTTTATGAGACAGCAGAGCACATAATCAGTAGTAAGAATTTCTTGTTTTCATTATCTGTTGATCGTTTTATCAAGCACATTATTCTGTCATTTTTCTTTCACAATTTGCTTTGTTAGCGTTACGAGTCTCTCATCACATTTACTTTTGTAAGATTTGTAAGATGAACCTAAGCAGATGTTTCTCGTCGACAGTGAAGATCGGAGGCCGGAGAATAGAGAGTAAAAAGAAAAACATTTTACTTGGATCTTTCTCTAAATAGCACATTAAGAGAATTAAGAAAAAACAATTAGGAAACTCATAAAAAAACTTCAGATAATAAAACTGTAAAGCTCCAAAACTGTAAACGACCTAATACATTCAATTTAACGACCTAATAAAGTGATGCAGCACTGACACAGCTCTAATAGTTTGTTTTCATCCGATTGATGAAAGAAACCTGACATGTTTAGGGGACTGGTATAAATGAGTCTGTGGAATTTGGTGCCGATCCAAATAAAATCTGGATTTAGGGAATTTGAATGTGGTTTCATAATGAAACAGGGATGGTACGCGCTGTATTGAGTACATGAGAATAAGAAACTTATTGTACATTGACTATTATAAGTTACATCAATATGCTTTAGTTAACAAAATCTAAAGTCATCACAGTCAGAAGCCTAATGGACCCTGGAAAACAACAACTATAGGTGTTTGCTGACTTAATCTACCAAACCCCTCATGTAAGACACCTTTAAAAGAACCAACGCACATTATCACGTATCTTTGACCAGAGAATTAACGTAAGTAATGTAAAATTAGAGCTGAGGGACGGAGGCAGACCTGATTTGCGCACAAACATACGGCAGCAGCATCGCAGCGTGTTCTCTGTGCCATGTGAATCCAGAACAGTGGGACAGAATTAGCCAGGTGGCAGCTGCTGCATGGTCCAGCTGGTCCACATGTCAGAGCCCAAAGTTAGAGAGCACTTGCTGGACGGATAAACCAATTGTTGTGGCCTCACACAATGGTTCCCTTTCTGCACGATTAGTGATGCTATCAGCAAGTCGACCCTGCCTAATGTTTGTGAAATGAAATGCATTTTAAGTGCTCGCATTAAAAAGCTGCTTAGAAGTATGCGTTTTGAGTCAGATAAGGAAGCAGCGGTGGACAGCTGCTGTTCTGAGAAACAGATACTGAACTGAGCCACAGCAAAGAAATATGCAACACACACACACACAGAAATTAATACATTTGATTCCTAGAAGAGGAAACATTGATAAAGACCCACATCCTCACAGACTAAAGAGTGTAATCAATGAAATAGTATATGATGTCTTGCATCAGCTTTACTCCAGAAATGATCGAGGACAGGAAGGAAGGATACGAGAGATGTACAAGATTGTGTGTACTTCGTCCTGCAGCCCATGGGCTCACTGAAGGACCAGCAAATGTTCTGCACCAGTTAGATTAAAGCACTGCAAAGCATATGGTGGATCTGAAAAGTCTGGGATCTGTTTGTCTCTTTTCTCCATCTTAAACTGGGGTGAAAAAACATTGTTTTGGGCAGAGAGTGAATGAGCAGCTGTTTTTTTGTCTCCCTGCCCGGCCACAGTTTCCAGAAGATGAGACGCTACAAAGACAGAGACAAACGTAGAGCAAAGACAGCTCAAAAGACACCGGACACCAAGTGTGAATTAACAGTCATCCCTAAGTTAGTCCTGTACGTTTCTCAGCCCGGTGATGTGTGAACAGGAGAGAGTAGGTGGCTTGAGTTAGTTTGAAAAACACACTGATGATGACTTTCCACAAACAATGTTTTTTGGCCGTTCATCAGCAGAGTAATGTGCTGACTAATCCGTCCGTCTTTTTCCCCTCAATTAACTCAAAGCACTGTGTGTATATCCATAAGGAGGGAGATAAGTTGGGGCAGCATCTCAGGTGGTTTCTTTCACCGGCTTTATGACAGGAAACGGGTTAGAGCGCAGATAGCTGCATCGACGGCTCGGCTTCAACAAAATGCTGACGCTATGAAAGCAGCTCGTTATTTACCCGGAAACAACACTATCCCTTACATACGGTAACACCAAAAAGACTGCAGTGAGTTACTGCTAACACGGCTCACCATGTCCACGTGTAGCCACACACAGTAGTTAAAAACCTCATCTCATTCAAACCTTGAGTCACAGTCAGGGTTAGGGTCATATAAACGTACCGCAAAACCAGCCAATCACAGACTGGGAGGAAGCAATTCTGATTGGCTGGCTTACATCCAATCAGGCGGTCTCCACAAGAAGCAAGTGAGGGATTTTGAAAACATGGCTAGAGAACCAAGAAGGAAATGACAGAAAATAATAACACTAACATTCCGCCACAGCCTCAGGTGCACATCAGCCAATGGCTCGAGAAATGTGGAGATATTGCCTAAAAAATGTGACAGCACCATAAGACACTAAACTAGTAGAGACTGTTGAATGTTCTTCAGCCAAATCGAAGTGTTTTTTGTTTTCTCTTGTGTTCTTTGAAAATCCTTCTGTCTTTCTTCTACTTCTCACTAATGTGGTACAAAAATAACGCCACAGAAAACAATATGTGATTACCATTGTTTTCTGTGTCCCGATTCAGGGGGTATCGTGGAGGACATGGTTCGTAAGGGCCAAACCAAAATGAGACGGTCTGGTCTCCAAAGGATTTTTTTTACAGAGCTGCAGTTGGACACGACAAGAACGTTTTAATGAGCCTTGCATACCGTTAGCTGTCCGGTTGAGTTGAAGCCCGACACTTCAATTTAAAAGTGTGAGCATCAGACGGTTTGGTCTCTTAGCTTGCAGCTGCCGTTATCTCTTTAAAAACCAGTATATCACCAAGGTGTTGTTAGTGTTCAGATGCTCTCTCACGCTCTCCCTAGTGTTGCCTCCTCATGCATGACTGTTGCCATCACTACTGGATTCAGGATTTATGCTTGGTCCTGTCTGACCTTGAAGCCTGTGAGTTAAGACTTTGTGTTTTTACCTACACCTTGTGTTCCATCGTCTTGTTTGCCTTCCAGCTGGCTGCAGTGTAGTTCATAAACCCTGCCTCCTCCATGTTAGTGGATGAGACACGGACCAAACTAAACTTTTCTCAAAGATGGTCTAATTCATTTTAGGTCATTCTTATCATACTGATGTTTGTTCAAGTGTGCGTGTTTCTGGGAAGTTTAGTTTTAATTAGTTATTTAACGTTATAAGAACAGGATAAAACATCAGGATTGAGCTGACACTGGCTCATGATTGGTCGATTGCTACCTCTGCTCCATTCCCTGATCACCACCGCACAGACTCTGGCTCCAGATGTGCAAGATGGTAGTGTTCATACGCCGGATGTTTTAGCTTTGTTTCTGGATAGTGGGAGGAAGTGGAGATCCGTTGTTCCTCTTTATATTCAGTCTATTGTCAATAATTGTGGTTTTAGTGCTTAGAGGATGAGGCTCTTGGTTTTCTGTATTCTGTGACTGTCACAAATCCAACAAAGAGACCAAAATCAAGAGCGCATCTCTGGTCACTTCCCAAATTCACCAGCCAGGTCAGTCCACCACTGGCTGGAATAACTCAACAGCTTTTGAATGGATTTCTAGAGATTTGGAACAGACATTCATATAGTCCACTTGGGATGAACTGAAATAGGTTGATCCCATCAGCCCCAGTTGTATAGCTGCTGCACAGGATTTGAGTAATGTTTTTTCAGAATTGACTTTAACAGCAGAGGTTCCCCCTTTTCTTTTTCATGTATTATTTATGAATGGAAATCTACAAATGTCGCCCTGTCTGATTACCTCCTCTCAAACTACAGCTCTTCATGTGGAGCTAAGTGACCTGGGAGCAACCGGCAAGACGACGCCTCTGCACATATCTCTGATGTGGTCCCCAACGAATAAATAAATATATAAATACACAAGCGCATCAATAAATAAATAAAAAAATGAAATAGATTAAGAGACATTTAGACAATGCATGAGACATGGTGGGAGTCACATTTCTGCTGAGGGCACACTTTCTCCACCATCCTCCTCAATACCACCATGCACCACCATTCTGTTCAGGGAAATGTCAATTAGCAGGAAAGCATCAGTCGAAATCCAGCAAATCAGCAAAGTTGGTCTCAGGAGGACATAGAGTTGAGTGCTTTTACTACTTTGCATCCAAAATATATCCATCAAAACATTACTGAGGAGATACAGTGAATATTAGAAGGAAAAATACCTTCTTTTAAAAGACAATATAAAATGAAACTTCACAATATCTCCTCTCATCGTGTTGGGGATGAAAGGAGGATAAAGAGACATATAATAAATGGCCATGTTAAAGTATAGATACACCAGGTGTGAATCAAAAAGGCTGTTGTGATATAATGAGAGTCAGGCACTCAAGAGAGTCACTGGGAGGCTGTCTGCTTTGGTAATTGCTCCAGAACTTTATTTTAGAAAGAATAATGCCTGCTCGGCTGTATGCGCAGAATGTCTGACTTTCCTCCAAAAGCCGACCAAGTGTAATTTGTCTCATGGACACGAGAGGATCAAGAAAAATGCAAGTGCAGAATCACATGGAAAGTGAGAAGTAAAGAATCAATCAAATTTGATTTGTAAAGCCCCATTTTCACAAATCACAATTTGTGAAAATGGGGCTTAACAAGGTGCCAAGTAAAGATGCCGCGTGTTGCTTAACACATGTTTTGCATGTTTACTCTTATTTCATGATAAACATACATACACTGTAAAGTGTGGTGTCGTATGGACAGATTACACACCATCTGCCTCTGTGTATATAAAGTGCACATTCTTTGGCTGAAGGCATGTAAAGCTCCAGAGGGCAGCTGGTGGGGCAGACAACAAATAAATGCACAGCAGCTCACGGGGCAACCACTTCTTATAATGGAGGCCTGGACTGATGCTTTTACTGCTGTTTTCCTGTAAACATACATAAGTTAACAGGGAGATCTCACATTACTTTGACTGTATTGAGATAAATAGCTATTACCAGTGCTAATACACATATTTGACATTGTGTATTGCTGCATTACACAGTATATGTATGGGGTTAGCACTCCAGCGGCGTGTCTGGCAGAGGAGCAGAGCTGGAGTGCCGGAGAATGCACCTTTGATTCAATCACCAGCGGATGATAAAGCAGCTATCAGTTACACACAACAGAGGAGGCGGAGGGAAGAGGAGACGGCGATGAAGAAGACTGAGAGGGAAGATGAAGAGAAACACAGGAAACTGACGTAGAAAGATGTGAAGACAGATGGACGACGATTTAAAGAGAAAGATAGACCCGTTTGGAGCAATTGCTGCAACAGAGAAGGTGACGGATGATGTGGGACATTACCTGGAAGGACTCTTGGGTCACGTCACGTAAACTGTACCTGTACCTGTGTAAGTGCATGTGTGTTTGCGGCGCCAGCCCTGATCAATGAGGCTCTGACAACGGCTTTCAGTCATTGACCCACGATCTGTGCACAAACACGCAAACAATAGGAGAGCACACGCACAGTCCGATAATTGAACACACACTCGCAGTGACACCTTCCCCAAGGACACACACAGGTAAACACATAGACCCGCTTAAACAAATGCACAAAGAAAGCCCAATCCGAGATTTATTTATAGCAGAGTCCGACAGACATGCATGTGAAGTGATGGCAAATGTCACCTTGGAAATGTAGCACACGAGTGTAACCACAACCCACACACACACACACACACACACACACACACACACACACACACACACACACACACACACACACACACACACACACACACGCACACAGTCCTAAACCAAGCTCACAGCCCCTATTCCGTCCTATCTGGAGAGGAGAAAAGAGAGCGAAAAGGTGAGGTAGCAGAGAAGGAGGAGGGAGGGAGTTGTCAGCTGAGAAAGAGAAGGGAGCGAGAGGAGGAAGAGGGGAGGAAGGTGGAATCAGTAGAAAGATATTAATAGTGTTTCACCCTCTTTAAATAGCGACTGCAGACAAAATGTGTGCAGGTATAGTCCTGCAGAGCACAGCTCAAACAGGCCAGTCCCGTCCCCCCCCCCCCCCTTCCTTCTTCTGGGATAGCAAACTTTTCAAGGCAGGAACCAAAAAAGCAACACAAACAAACAAGAGACGAAAAGTACTTTTTCTCGAGGAAAGAAGCTGACGGAGCGATTCACAGGCTGGAGTAGTGCCCCGGAAGAGAGAACGGGAAGGGAGCGAGGATGGAGAGAGGAGAGGAGAAAACCTGACATGAGGGTGTTGTGTAAAAACAAGAGGAATGTGTTTGTTTTCCTCTGAATGCCACAATGTTCAGGAATATAACGTGACCGGATCAATTATTTACATAACTGGGAGAAACACAGTTGTGTAATGAGCCCTGGTCAGAAAGCGCACAAGGGTGCAACCTTGGCAGTTTGCATCACGAGCGGTGCTACCGGACAATTCCACAATAAAATAATGATTTTCTTTATTGGTACAAAGACTCTTTACACACATAAGCGCTCTCCATGACACATCCAATACGCAGCCAGATAATCACACACATAGACACACACACACCAAAGAACAACTGCCATGCACACACTGTCTGTCCACAAATTATGTATTTCAAACAGTGTGACAATTAGACTGATACATTTTCCAAGCTGGTGAATGTCACACACACACACACACACACACACACACACACACACACACACACACACACACACACACACACACACACACACACACACACACGCGCGCGCGGTGCCTGCACTCACTCAGCCGTGTGTTACAACACATCATAATTGAGTCCTTTGTTCCCAGCTTTTGATTAATTGAAACTTTTCCTCCAGTTGCATAAAACACCAGGTAAACAGAGCGGCTTCCTTTCTCTTTCACTGAAGCTCGGTCCCTCTCTCTCTTAGTAAAACAGAAATGACCTGACCCCTGAACACTGGGACACTGGAGCATCACACAGAATGGATTCAAGTTGCAGTTCTGTAAAATCGAATTCCTGAAGTCTCTTTATCCAGCGTGAGGATTTTGAGGATTTATTTCAGTGACTCTCTTCCAGAGATTGAAGTTAACTCATTATGACAATTATGAAAAAGAAAATCTTTAAATTACAAGTGACATTTCCAATAACCATATTCTTTTGGATCAGGCTGTCTCCAGCAGTTTATAGCTCCAAGGCGTTATGCCAAATGCAGTCATGTTGGAGTAATTAGACCACAAGAGGGAGAGAAAGAAACTCAAGTCACAAACGCTCCTGACAAATAATCCTACTCTTGGTTACACTGAATAAATTATCCAGCTTAACAATTTATTTCCTAAACTCTAGAGACTAAAAAACACCTATTTAAACAGCAGAATATTTGAAGATTATAATAAAAGTAAATTGTGTCCCTTTCTATAAGGCTGCATCCAAATCCAGTTCACAAGCCTGACTCAAAGCTGCAGTGATCAATAATTGTATATTTACAATGGATCAAATAACTCTTTTGTGCAGGAGGAAGCTCATAATGATCCACAGAGAGTTATCACTCGACTGCTGTTACCCTCAGCTCAACAACGCCTGTTTCTAATTCTCCCTCACTGCTGCTATCAGCCTCTTTTCTTGTTGTTTTCAGTGATAAGCTCTGATAAACAGAGTTAAAGGGAGATTCCATGTTGGACTTTAATGTGTTACTTTTACATTATTAACATGTCAGTGTTGTGTTTACATCTTGTTGTGTTGTGTTTACATCTCAGCAAAAATACATTCAAAAACACCATCTACACCATCAAGAGTCCACATATATAACTGCTTATCAGGGTCAAGCATCCCAGCATGCATTTGGAGAACATTGGACCTTGGAACATTAAGCCACAGGACTCTAAGCAGTATTGTTTTGCCTGGTTCCGCTGAGCAATGTCCAACTAGAGCAAAGTAGTTATATTAGCTGTTAATTACGTCAAGTCACTGAAAACAAGAATGGCACTCAGTAGAGCGCACACCTCCACCAAAGGTGTTCAGTCCCCTTCAATTCAATCATGCTGCACTAAAATTCACACGCTCTTAGGTATCAGTTCTTCAGTTGTGCCTGAAACGATTCCCTAAAATAAATGGTGAAAACGTAAACACGTAAACGTAGACTATGCAGACGAAGGTGTCAACCTGGAAAGAAACGAGATTCAAGAGCTTTAGGTGATCTGGGCTCATGCTGGTGTCGATGCTGCAGCAGATTTTAATAAGTCTTGCATCCTGTGCTCCCCTTCACCTGAACACTCCAGAGATTATTGTGTTGTTGTGAACGTGTCTGACTAGAGAATCTCCTGCTAGGCTCTTCATATGTGAAAGGCAAACTCCGGAAATTGTCTGAACCCATTTGTGCGGACATTCTTCAGACCAACAAACGGACAGGGGAGAAAACACAACACAGTGCATTTGACCTTGGTGTCTTCAGTGGCAGCTCTGGTCCGGACTGTTTCACATAAGAGATTCCTCTTGAAAGAAGTAACAGCAGTCGTCTTGGAACGCATTATTCCACAAGTATCAAAAAAATGTTGCCAGAATAGCTGACGTGCAACCCGCAAAATGATCTTTCACCCGGTGACTATGTGACATGTCCCTTTAAAATATGCGATGCAGAAGGTTAGAGACAGAAGAAATATGTGTGGTCACGCATCTCACCAGTAAATGGAGAGAAATTACAGTATGACCGCAGGGAAAGGACGAATTCATGATGTGGGAAAGACAGTGTGAGGGTGTGTTGTCTGACCTGGATTAATCGTAATTGAAGACAATTTCTTGTTGATTGGTGGAGCTCTGACCTGCTGGGAATATCAGATGTGTCTGTTTTTTATGACATCAGATCAATTCAGTGTGAAATCGCTCGCATAAATTATAGAAAATGTGCGTGTGATTACGGCAGAGGAGGCTGGTAAAATGAGACCATGTGTGATTTATATGCACAATATTGACATCGCGTGTGCATTAAACTGGAAAAAATAGGGACCATCATAAAGACCCTGATGAGCTTATAATTAGATGTGAACACTGACCCATACACATACACACACACACACACACACACACACACACACACACACACACACACACACACGTAGCCCAACACAAACCAATGTGATGCTTTCCCTGATTCCTGCTCTTTGCGGCCCATGGACACGTTGTCAGTGGAGAGTAACTACGCCGAGCCGAGAGCTGTGACCAGGGTGCAGGCAAAGTGCTGAGAGGGCGCTGACATTTAGCTGTAGCATTGTTCCCAGCAGTGAGCCTATTAGCCCTGAGTCTGCAAACCAGTTAGTAGGTGTATGTGCAGCCACTTCATACACCAGTGTGCTTATAGTACTGATATGTAACCATCACAGGCTCAACCTTCACTCAGCTTGGATCGACAGGGCTGGTTACTGGGGAAAGGTCACTGGAGGTAATAAAGATCATCAAAGTATGATGAAGAAAAACTTTCAAACTTTGAACATGCCAGCAGAAGTCAGGACACAATCATGTGACTTCTCAGAGGTTTATTGGTGGTGAGACGCCCCATGACCCACAACACACAAACAGCTTACACTCCTTTACCCCCCTCCTTGACAGGGGCCACGACTGGATTTCAGGCCAATCATCATTACTCTGTGACAGGTCTAATCTTGTTACCGTGGCAGCGGGGATCTCCGGTGATGGATTACGGAGGGTCAGCAGCAGCGCTCCGCGATTGAGAAACAACTTAAAAAAGAAAGTCACTGTAACATTTGAACTCGGAGTAATAGGATTGGTCCAGAAGTTAGAGGCACAGGGGTGTGAGAAAGGGAGCCGGGGTCACACATAACAACGGCGGTCAGCAGATCTGACGGGATTTCCAGAGGACTTAATGGTCGCAGTAATGTTAAGGTCAGATCACTAATACCAAGGTCAGAGGTCATTTAAAGAACTGTGCGGAAATTGGTCAATCATCCCATCTGAAGGAGGTATGGCTACACATTGATTTCTGTCAAATATTTGACAGGAGACATTTTTGTCACAACCTAAAAAGTCTGACACACTCCTTTGTCCAAAGATTAAAAGACATAAGACATCTGTATGTACAGTTGATAAGGTGTCATTTGTTCCAGGAAGAAAACTAAAATTGGTTGCAGCTGACAGGGTGGAAAATAAAATCAAAGACATGCAACAAAGGACCTATTACACTACAGATGTGTCCAAAATCACTCACTTGTTGAGTTCAGAAAATGGTCGTCAAATTCTGTCCTAAGACTCTTCTTCAAATGTACAGTTTTTTCTGATACCAGCTCAAATATTTATGGTTTTGCAGTTAAAGAGGATTGAGGAAAACATTTATATTAGAGAACCGACATAAAAATGTACTAAAATAATGAATCAATCAAAAAATTTCAATCAATCAAATTATATTTGTATAGCCCATATTCATGAATTGCAATTTGTCCCCCAGGTCTTAACAGTGTGACATCCTCTGTCCTTAACCCTCATTAAGCTCATAAAATGTTGCCAAGTAATATCTCCCACATAAATTTGTCAAGTAATTGTTTTGGCGACATTGAAATGTGTAGAACTGCAGAAGGGTAGGTTTTTATATAAACAAAATGTGGCACTACTAAACAGGCTTTGCGGCACTACCACTATGTTTGTAGCCACAGCAGTGACCCCTTGACCCAGAGAGTGGGTTTCCTTCTTGGATGAAGGGCCCTCAGTTGGTACGGCACAGGCATGCAGCAGCTGTACGAGTGGCGAGTCTGCCTCGCTATCTGTCTGCTAACGTTATCTTTGCTGTTATTGGAGTCAAACACTGGTAACCGGTCACATCACATGGAGGAGCTGTCCTGCGTTACTGTCAGTGTCAGCGCCACCATCCCTCCCTGTCAAAGCAAATCTTTTGTGTGTCTGTCGCTGTGTGTCTTGGTGTAACCGTGAGTCTCTTTGTGTTATGTGTAATTTTTGAGACAGAGTCCAGAGCCATCGTGAAAAAAGACTTGCATCACCCTCCAGTGAAGCCCGAAAAAAAACAAAACACCTTCAACACAAACATCGCACACTCACAGCGACTTTGCCAGTTTCCACAACCACTTTCCGAGCTGCGCCTACAACCGCAAACAAAACATGTTGACCCATACAGAATATTAAGACATGAAACAATATCACTGTCCACAAGAGTGGGGAAAAGAGCACGGCCATCACGGGATGTTATGTTTTTTGTAGGATAAAGGGCACTTCTCCTCACACACTGCTGCGTGTGCTTACAGTAAAACGTGGAGCAGGGTTTTTTATCAAATGAACTGCACAGCTCTATCGCTCTGTAGAAACTCTTGACCCTTGTCCACTGACTCTGTATAGCACAGGAAGTGTGCTTTTCAACACCCGGTCTTGGACTTCTGTTTGTGTAAATTTGGGGTCATAAATATCTCCTCTATGTACAGTGTGGTGTGATTTTTTTCTCCCTCTGACACACATCCCCCTGTGGGTATACAAAAACATGAATCAGGATTAAGAGCGTTCACCAAGTTTACATTTTCTGTCAAACTACCAAGGTCCCTCCTTAACGTTAGAGGACTGGATACTCAAACATAAATCAGTGCCTCCCACATGAGATTGTAGAAATCGGCTTTCAAGATATCAGTATCACAACAGACTGATTATGAGGAGCTAATGACTGAACAGCATGGGAAAGTCCTCTCACACTCCCCGATATTTACAGTGGATTTTGGACCCACCGTCCCACCCTAACCCTTCTGTCATCTCCTCCTCTTCCTCTCTTTAGTGTAGCGGAGGCCGAGCCAGGACCAGAGTGGACCACTTGTAGGCCTCTCTGCCACCCCCACCCCCCTCTTTAACTCATTACAACCAATTAGGTGACAGGCCATGGAGGGCACAGGCGGATGAGAGCAGAGAGATAATACTCTTCTGAATTATTCATCCTTCTGCTAAAAACTTCACCCAATACCTCCGCCCTGCCCCTGCTCTCTCACCGCACCGGTCTTCCTCTTGTTGCTGCTCTCTTCTGTCCCTTCAGACTCTCACATGATTTTTGTCTTTGACTACAGCGACAGTAAAGGCCAATGTCTACAAAGTGTACAAAGTGTTTATATGCTTGAAGGAGGGGCCATCGAGAGGGAGGAGACGTGATGAATTGAAAATATCTGAATAGTTTCAGTCACTTTCTCCTGAGAGGCATCCGTCTGAGCAATGAGAGGAGAAGGTCAAGCCCAGCGAACTTTCTCACCTGCACAAACTTGGACAATGACTGTGTGAAGCAGACATGCTTGTTGTATTGTTGGCCTTTGAAAATGAACTTGTTATGCACTGCCCCACTTATTCTTTAAATCTGAGTGGCGTTGTGGGCTTCATACACACTGCACTTCGCTGCTAGACAACTCTAAGCTGCATTAGTCTTAAGATTAGAGTTTCTGATTGCGCAGCGGTTTGGTTTTTTGCCCGTGTCTGAGGACACTGCTACAACATCTCAGGACATCATAACGTCTGGCAGCTGGAGGCCAAAAGCAGAGATTGTGCGCTGACAAGCAGCAAAGGGGTCTTTCACACCTACCTTGTTTGGTCCAGACCTTCAGACTTTAAAGTTTAGTCCAAACCAAAACAACAAATGAAAAAGGTGCCTCGGAACCAATGGACCAAACTTAAGTACGACCAGAGAGGTGGTCTCGATCTGGAGCAAACAAACCATGTTGTTTTAGTAGGTCAGACTTTCGGACCAATTGCAGGAAGCTGAGGCAACAGAAAGACTTTTCCATGCACCTTGTTCAAAAAAGCTAGACAATACAATAAACGAATTGACAACATGCACCGTCAGACTAACGCCTGTCTATAAACTAATCAGCATCGAACATGGATAGACGCAGCTCATGTAGATTATGAAAACAGCACGTCATAAAAACAAATCTTAAGTCCACTCTGTAAATTGCAATGTGAAACCAAAACTAAACAGATCAACTTTAGACAATTAAAAGACATGAAACTTGCTTTGTACCATGGTCCAGACTTACAGGTGTAAAAATGCCCCAAGACAGAGGAATAGAGACTTAGAGTAAAATACATATAGTATGGAAATAGATGTATAAATAGAAATAGAAGTAGACGGTAGAAGGACAAAGTAGTGACGACCACAAGGAGCGAGTATCAGACAGATAGATAATGAGAAAAAAATAGTGGACACGAGACAGAAGGAGGTGGCTGAATAATGGATTGGACAGACGAGGGGGACGGTGAGACGAGGAGAGCCAGAATGGAAAAGAGGGAGAGAGAGAGAGAGATGAGGTATCGTCTGTGAGGTCTCATCACACACTTGCTGACATTGCTTTAATCTCAGGGCCAAGAGGAGACCAGAGGGCCCACCGTCGCACGCACTCACGCACGGAACATGTTGGGACAGATTTACCGTGTGTCCGTGTGTGTATGAAGCGACGTTAGCGGAGTAACGGCAGTAAG
This sequence comes from Hippoglossus hippoglossus, assembly GCF_009819705.1. NCBI lineage: Eukaryota > Metazoa > Chordata > Actinopteri > Pleuronectiformes > Pleuronectidae > Hippoglossus > Hippoglossus hippoglossus. Next base: position 10,318,106 of record NC_047161.1, read on the forward strand.
AAGCACATACGAGTCAGGCTGGACTCCTGCGTGACATCATAACATACAAAAATGAGGACAGTTTAATGTGACAGCTTTATGTTTTGTTTTGTTTGTTTGTATTTCACACTTTTACATAACATCGTCCATCACATCGTAATACATTTCTGTGCGTTCTGCAGCAAAACATGTTTTCGACATCAGCCGAAATGTTTTCGCCGTCAATAACACTTCATCGTGTTCAACCTCTGATGTGGGAAAAAAGGAGTGAATTAGTGTGATGTGAGGCCGGAGCAGCAACTCAGGAGGTAGAGAGGTTGTCTCGTGAACAGAGGGTTCTCCTTCAAAGTGTGTTGAAGTGTCCTTGAGCAAGACTGGCACTTGACGCTGCATCATCAGTGTATGTTCTTAAGCACTATGAGCGATTGACAGGCTGGAACTTTTAATATGTAAATAAATTCAGTTCATTTAGTGGATTTGGAAGAAACAATACAAAATCTGGACAGAACTCTCTCTCCCAGGAGGGTTGTAGCCTCCGCATGCGGGTCACTACCAGATCAGCTAGCAGGCACCCCGCTTACGCAGGCTAGAGTCCTCCTGCAACTGCTGCAGGTTCAGTTCCAACCCGGACCTTTGCTACGCGTCTTCCCCCGATCTCTCTCCCCATTTCACGCTGACTGTCCTATCAATAAAGGCGAAATGCCCCAAAAATACATAGACTCTCTCTCTCCTGCTCTTCTTCTACCGACTTGTATACAGGAACCTCTTTATGGTGTGTCTATCCAGGATAGATAACAGCAAAGAAAATGAAAATGAGGAGGCATTGAAGTGGAGAGAAAAAAACTGTGGTGAAAAGGGTAGAAAAACAGACAAATTGATGCAGATAAGAGGACGAGAAGGCACAAAGTTCTTATGGAAATAGAGATACCAGAGCGGCGGATCACAACAACAGGAATTTAAAAAGCAAGTGTCACAGGGGAATAGAGGAAATGACACTTCCATCAACGGAAGCAATTGCGCAAATATAAGATATTTTAGAGTAGGGGAGGGAAGAATGCATGAAAAAACAATCTCATGAGAGTAGCAGGCAGCCAGAGCAATTATGGGTGCGTCATTAACATTTGATTATTGTTTATGCTCTGCCCACAGTGCCACTGGCCACACATTTACACACACACACACCACACCATACACATATACAATCTCCATAAACCTGCACATGCATGAATGCACACACATTTTGCAAGTGTGCACACGCCAATCAAGACCTTCTCTGACCGCATGCACACGCAGCCACATAAGCAAAGGCGAACGTACATACGACCACAGTGTATACACACATTGCAAAGCGCTTTCTGCAGACGAGGCAGACCTTATAAATACTGTCCCACATTGTGATTTTGTTTGAGCGCCGTCTCCATGGCGCTGCTTCCTCACATGTTTACAGTGACGGCCGTTATAAATTAAAATTATCTTAACAACACTTAAGCTGGGCTGTGCATGAGGCCGCAGCCAGGCAGGGACAACAGCAGAAAGACACAGAGGCCTAACGTGGGCTAAGAGACAGAGACTGAGCAGAGGTGGACTAAAGGAGAGAGAGAAAGAAGGAACAGAGGTCGCTCTAAACTGAAAGTAAGATGTTAAGCAGCACTTGACAAAGGTTCACTGAAAAACCTGAGGGTGTTTTAGTGATGGTAGGTTGTCGGGTTCGCCTGCACAGTCATGCAGCCTCCTCATCCTGAAAACTTATATCCACAGAGCTCATGTGCCTGATGGGCTTCAAATTACAAACACGTGGACTGAACAAAAAATCTAATACCAGAAATATAAGCAGAGAGAGAGACACAATGATATACACAAGCTGTTGGGGCTGGAACCAAACACATCAATGAGACCGGCCCACCTCTGCAGGGATATGATCTGTGTTCACTCACGCCGAATTAAGTTCAATTTTCATTCAACTTTTTTATACCTATCAAGCTTATATGCATTGACATAAGAATTTACAACAGTTTGAATACTTGTTAATGTTATTTAACACCTTACACCTTGCAGCGAAAGAACCAATGAACAGCCAACGACGAGGGGTCTGCAATATGACCATATGCCTGTGGAGGACCCCAGACCCAAGATTTTATATAATCTAGCTTTGCCTGGTTTTGTGGATCAGCCAAAGAAAGACACCTGTGTGTTTAATTTACGCATAAACTGTTTTGGGACAGTTTCTGAAGATTTTCCAGGAAATGTATAATATCACGATGGATATTGATGTGAAAATATAAAATAATATATGTCAAGATGAAGGATCTTAGCCATGTGACCCATGACAACTCACTTCCAGCATTTCCTGTTATATTTAGATTTCAATCTGAGTTATGCACCAGTAGCTAAACCTTTCACCTTTCACTTATCTTTAAATCCCAGAGTTACTGTCATGTAGTGAATTAGATAAGAAGGACTGGCTTTCCCATGCTAATTCCTTATCAGCGGTTAACTACAGGGTTAGTTTCCATATTATTCGGTATCTGCTGATCATCGGCATGTGTAGTCGCAGCCGCCCATTAGGGTCAGGCCTTAAGTGTGCTGCTGAGAGATAATGGCAAAGCCAAAGCTATTGATTTATCTTTTTCTGTCTGCGTTATGGTCTCCGCAGACGCTGGCGACACACGGACCCTGCCTATAAGCACTCTTCAACACTTCACTCACACTGAACACCTCGATGAACTCACGGCACCCTGACTGCCCCATCCCACCAAGTCCTGAATCTTCTTTTGTCAATGAACAGGCAGGTGAACGGTGGCTGTCAATGATCAAAGCTCATTGAGAACCTGACCATGGACCATAGAGAAAAAACTCACATGCTGAGCTGCTGTGAATGGATACTGTACACTCAGTCGTGCAGCAACTGTGCAACATTTAGAGAAGATGAGAGCTCGGAGTAGGTTTCCCATGGCTTGTGACACATTACATTTCCAGTTTTAAGAGTCAGACTTCACTGACAGGGCCGTCTATTGTCGCCAAAGTCCTGTTGTCCTGTTTGACTTATCGGATGGGTTGCAGGGTTTTGACAGTACGGTGTAACATTGATTTAAAACAGCAGAGTGTGAGAACCAAAGTCGTGTTAGCACCGACTTCCAAGAGAAAGCTTCCAGATCAGCCGAGTGGAAAGGTGCTGGGTGATATTTCGCAGTGAAACAAAGGAAGGTTGATCAATAAACATAAATCAGGACTGAGCAAGTGCAGTGAAATCTCGTCTGACGATTTATCTTTCTCTGATGCTTGTGGGTGGGAGTTTGCAACGGTACAATTGTTGCAGTGAAAGTGTAATGCTCAGCAGCGTCAACAACATTTGATCTTCCCCCTCATTGGTTGTTGCTCCAAGCAGCTTAGTACAACCCATAGTTACCTTCATTGTTAGGCATCCTCCAGTGGCTATGGTACTTAAGATGGGAGCAAAGAGGAAGTCCCCATTAGGAGGAGGGTTGGAGTGGGTGGATGGATCAATACAAGACTTTGACACAGGAAGTCAAGTCAGCCTCCTAACCCTAAAACTGGGGGTCAGTGTCTTTTTCCTTTAAACATGACTGTTTCACAACCTTTTTTATTAGTGTAACCATGACACTAAAGGTCCTCTAATATTGAAGTAGTATGTATTTTGAATCCAAACCCTCATCATTCAAATAAATATTTACCTAAACCTATACATAACTGTGACTGTTCAATCCACATAAGTGCATATTTATCATCGTAACCCCAGCAGATACGCCTGCTACGATACAGGTGCTTTTTAAGGACAGTCACATCAGAGCTTTGGGACAAACAACCTATATACTCATTCAGGTTTGTAGACTTAAAAGATATGCTTCACAAACGAGTCTGAATTACTGAGTAAGTACTGGTAGGTTCAAAATAGGTGCATTCAATAGTAGTTTTTTGCTTTGAACTGCTTAGGAGGCTGGTCACATGAATAACATTTAATGATGTAATGAGTTTTAAACATTTATTCTATGTGTAGTTGTATCTGTGGACAGATCTGGTTTTAGCCCTCATCCATCTTGATTGAATTCGAACCACCTCCTCTGCATGACCACATACACGGAAATGTGTCAAAAGCAAAGAGGAACATGTAGACTGGACAACAGTGTAGTCCTCTGAGAAGACAGGGGACACTTTGTCAGTATTTACAGCTCCTGTATTATGTCTACTTGAGAGGATTTGCCGGCACTGCAGAAATCGCCAATATCATATTTTGCAGATACAGAGGAGTAATCATAAAATACACAGTAGAGGGGAGCTGTCTCTGGATGGTGAAAGCAGGTCTGAAGTGTTTAGAATTGTTTAGAGGGTCTTGACTTGTCAAAATAAACTCCTGGCATTTCCCTCGGACCCTCCGAGCCAAATGTGACAGTATTCCTGGCCTGATTTAGCATCAATAACATTACATAAGCACAGATGACTGCGGATTTAAGAGTGTCAACACCCCTACTGATCACCTATCTGCAGGAGGATGAGAGGGTGTGTGTGCGTGTGTGCGTGTGTGCGTGTGTGCGTGTGTGTGTGTGTGTGTGTGTGTGTGTGTGTGTGTGTGTGTGTGTGTGTGTGTGTGTGTGTGTGTGTGTGTGTGTGTGTGTGTGTTATGCCCTATTCCTGAGTGAAAGTAAGCACAATGAGCAGAGCTGGATACTGAGGGGGAAATTTGATTCCTGGTCGGCCATCCCAGGACAGATCAGTCCCCTCCTCCGGGGAGACACATTTTGCCCCGAAAGGAGAAATTAATACGGCGACAAACCTCAACTCTCCCCTCTCTCTCTCTCTCTCCAACTCTCCTCTTCGTACCTTTCCATCCACACGTGTACACAAATCCCCCGTCCTGTCACAAACCCTGCATTTCTTTAAGGGAGCGAAAATGTTATGAACACTTGCAAAACAGAGATGTTTACTGCATTTGAATCTACTGTCTCTGTGCACACTGTTTGCCCCTAACGTTTCCTCCCATACGTTCTCTCCCTGTTGGCTTTGAAGAAACTACCTTTACATCCAAGTCAAGAAACATTTACCCTGCTTCTTGAGTGTCCTTGAGCAAGACACAAGATCCCTACGTGCTCCTGGGCTGCTGTCGTAGTAGAGGACGAGCAAAAATAGAACTTTTATACAGGAATCCATATCAGTATTATATTATCATTATTAGCAACTGAAATCATGCTCCCTCCCTCTTCTGTTTGTCCTGTGTCACACACATATCGGTGTTAGCAGGTAGCAAGCTTGTCTACGGGGGGGCTACAGGCCAGGAGGTTGAAGCAGTTGCTTGAGAATGTGAAATGAAATCCTCCAGCAAACTGTGGCACACACAGGCCAGGTGTACAATTTCTAAAGGGTAAAAAAAACACATCTGGATGACGTAGAGGCATGTGCAGATGGTGTAATCAGTGTCATTTGGTTAAATAAATGGAATGAGAGGCACTTTTCATTAGGGAATAAGAAATTTAAATAATAAATCTTTCTCAAACTAACTCCTTCACCTTTGAGATTATACTTAATGGTTTTACTAGGGCTGGGCAATATGTCGACACTTTTTATGATAATGTCACATTATTATTTATTTTAAGTTTAAAGAAAACATTTTACAAATTCAAGGTAGTTAGCATGACACCGATATACAGTATATTGGACTTTTGTTATATTGCTATATATTGTTTTATTGCCCAGCCCCAGGTTTTACTCCAATAAAGACCTTTAAGATGTACATCCCTGATGACCTGCTGCCCTCTCAGGAAGCACATCTGCAGACAGATTTAAATGACCTTGTGCTTTTCTCCAGAAAAAATCTCAAGAACAACGTCCAATCCAGTTACTTTGGCCTTAGTATCATTCAGAGCTCGACTAGATGTCGGTTCCTCCTTCACTCAAATAAATCAAAGGAAATGCCATAAGGGCCATATCAAAGAGGCATGACTGGAGTTGGAATGTTGGTGCGTCAGTAGAGAGTTTAAATACTGAACATCGTTCGTTTTCCCAAGTAAATATCCAATGAATTTAATGATTGTGTAAAATAAGTTAGTGAGTAATAAGGTCGTCACAACTTCTTAAACATTAGGTGGCAAAAGTTTATTTACTACTAACATTTCACATTTTTGAAGATTTGTCCTTATTATCTATATATTCATGTATATATCCTCCACATGTTAGCTATAGCAGGTCTCGCATACTCTTTGATTTGCATGAAAAGCCAATCAGGTTTGAATGAAAGAAAGGAGGAGAGATATAGAGGAAGCGAGAAAGGGGAAGTCAATTAGAAAGGGTAATACAGCAAATGAGATGATATTTCCACTCAGGAGGAAAGAGGAGGAGGGACTGATGGAGGAGAGAGAGACAGAATGAAGAGCTGAGGCATTTGGGCCATAAAGGATTCTTAATGGAGCAGAATTTACACAACCTGCTGAGGTGAACAGATAAAAAAAAAACAGCAGCGGTAAATGAACAACAAGCCTCCAATCTGCAGCCCAGAGCCGGTTAAAGCCCCACACAAAGTGCCGAGTGGCTTTCTCTCCCGTCACCATTTTATGGTGCCACTCCCCCCCCCCCCATGCACTACCTCCTTCTTTCTCTGTTACTTAGTCATCAATAAAAACACATTCATGTGCTAACTAAAAAAAAGGAAACAACCAAACAAAAAGCTATTTTCTGACGTGGCTCACACCATTAATAATAAAAAAAGGTGCAACACCAAATGCGTCAGTGGTTTTGGGAGGATGCTGGAGGAAGGTGGGGGGGGGGTACAACTTTAGTGGATTTCTCGTTGCGTGGTTGAAAACCTGGAAAAGCCGACCAGACTGTTTCAATGACCCCGGTAGATTAGCTCGCTCACATTGGAGACAAGAGGGAGGAAAAAAATGCAAGAATAGACAGAGGGAACACATTCAATCAACAAGCTGCCTGAGCGAAATGACTTTAATAATGTCAGAAAGGCAATTCAACTATAATGAAAAGCTTGCAAGATGCATTCTGTGTACTGCACAAAAGGTTGTGTGAAGATCAATTAACCATAACCGTAAAGATATTTCACAGCCTCTTTGAGCAAACCATCAGTGGGGAGGTTTTGGAGAGCATTAGGCCATGGCTCCTGTTGTGGGTATCTCCCTCCGCATCTATAAATAATGTGGCTTTAGGCCCAAGCTTTCATAAACACACACCACCGGTGATGGTGCCATAAAAGGTGAAGGTGAAGGGATTCCAGCACGATGTGGAGACTGAAGGGTTTATTCAGGAAAGACTCATCCGGCATGAGACGGAGCTACTGATTCATGGCAAAGGGTCAGAGAGAGAATTAAGTGTCCAGGGCAGTTGGACTAATGATTATTTCTTTAAAAGCATAAATAATGTATTATTAAAAGCTGCAACAGATTGGAAAGCACTTAAAGTGTTCTCTGATGCATTCAGTTATTGAAGTGTATTTGTTTAAGTTTACACTCAAATGGATGGATGGAGGAATGGAGGGGTGGATGGATTTATGATGGTTGGATGGATGGATGGATGGATGGATGGATGGATGGATGGATGGATGGATGGATGGATGGATGGATGGATGGATGGGCCAACAAACCATCTTGACTTTTAGACTGACAATAAAGGACAGAGATGGATGACATATAAGCTTCCTTAAAAAGTGAAGCTAAAGCGTCTCGATGGCGCCTGGTGGCAGGTCATAAACCTCGCTTCCTCCATATTAATGGATGGGACATGGGTCAAGCTAAATCGTCAAAGTACACATCAAATAAACTCATCTCAAAGTTTGGTTTGGTTTTAAAATGTGTCATTTGATGCTATAAAAACGGTATGATTGACAGCAGAGACTGATTCGCCATTGGTTGAGCATTTGTAATAGTGAGACCTCCCTACCACGGCTCTACTCCCAATCATTACTGCGCAAACTCTGGCACAAGATGGCACTGTTCAGATATTTTAGCTTCATTTCTGGATAGCGGGAGGAAAGGTAGAAGCATCAGACGTCTATCCACTATCTATCTGTGTTGTCCACTTCTCCAGAGCCACTATTGTCCAACTGATTTCACAAGCTGAGTCGTCCTCATGGCAAGTAAAGTCATGTTTGGTGTGTTCATTCATTCAATCACAAATCCCTTATTAAACAACTACTTTTAAAGACTTTTTCTCTGCCTTTCTCACACAGATGATACTGTTCAAGCTGCGCGGCACACCCATGTATAATTTGGCCCTTCATCTCTGCTGCACCTCTATAAGACATGAATAATAAATGCACGGTATATTGTCACCCTCATTAGAACCAATCAATCACTCTGGCTGCTCAGGCTCGACTCTTTTTCCTGCACATCCAGCCACGACTTGACTTCTTGTGTTTTTACTGTGCTGGAGTTAGGATGAGGCGTTAAAGGTGAGGGGAAACACTGCAACCATTCCAACACACACAAACACACACACACACACACACACACACACACACACACACACACACACACACACACACACACACACACACACACACACACACACACACACACACATACATACACAGACATACACACATAGAGAAAGGAAAATAATTTACTACAATATTAGTAATTTATTACTCATTTAATACATTATTTTCTCTGTTCAATAAAATTGTAAAACTCATATCTTAATGGCTTAAACTGTTAGTCAGAAACCCTTTTCAAATAGTTATATTATTTAAACAAATAAATAAATCAATATTTGCAGGAACTCAAAGCTTCTATGTCTAAACTATGCACATTTTTGGAAACCTCTGCATTTTACAACCCAAACTTTCTTGCTGGACTGCGGCTGCTTGTACAAACTTTGGCGGACTTTACCAGCTCAGACAAGCAGAGCAACCCTCCTGCTGACATTGTACGTTTACTGCAGTTAAAACAAAGAGAAGAGATTCAAAGGTGACAAAGAGGTCTTGGGATTTTACTGTGAATGGCGGATAGGACCAGAACAAGGCACGAGGCACTTAACATTTCAAATGGTCCACGCATCATTTGAACCGGAGCCTTGGTGAGTACATGAACGCGCAGTGTGTCCAAGGAAACAGATCAGGTTGGAGAGCAAAGGAATTTCTTTAATAGTGAGTATTTCTGGGGAGAGGAGAGGAGAGGAGAGGAGAGGAGAGGAGAGGAGAGGAGAGTTGTCGGACTGGCAGGAGAGAGAGTTTGTGATCCAGAGGAGACAGCTGCACATAGAAATGGGAAACAGTTCATCATAATGTAACCTGAGCTGTTTAGTGGGCAGGATGTTAAATCTCCCAAAACCTTTGTGCAGCAGAGGAATCCGTTTGTGTGAGGCAGCATCTTATGTGCAGCTGTGACAGCAATAAGGAGGGTTGAGAAGTGTGGTGGGACTTAAGTGGATGCCCACGGAGAGACATTACTGTGGAGAGCTGCCTCACCTCTTTTCCAAACACACCGCAACACACACCTGCGAGAGGGAAGCAGCGCATCTGTTCCAGCATCCGCAGTTACAATTTAGGACTAATTAAAGGATCTGGGGAAGTTAGCGCGGCGCTCTACACAGCAGTGTACAGCTCAATTTAATTACAATAGATCAACGCCGCCTTAATGGAGCTTCATTTTACAAGGAATTTGCCTCGCACATGATACGGCTCCCAGCATGCTGAGCAATTCACGTGTAATTAATCAAAACAAATGCACAGCTCAGGGTAATATGACATCATGGGAATGATGTGCTCGGGTAAGACATATGTGCACCCAAGAAATTTCATGTCAAAGTGCAGGCCTAGTAAGTTTTAAGTCTCAGGTACAGACATTAAACAGACCATCACAGAAGCAGCTGGCTTCCAGTCAAGTCAGTCCCGCTCCGTCTATGAGGCTGTGGCATCTGAAACATGATCTGGGCACCGACTGTTGTGTTCGCAGTCAGAGAAATAACAACACTGGCAGAGCTGCCATCCACTCTCACACCATGTAATAACAGGGAGAATCTCACCAACAACCTGCAAGAAAAGGCCATGGCTCTAAATGAGAAACCCCCCCCACGTAGGGTCAGTACATGTTGTTCTGCGTGTGCTACAAAGACATGTTTGCAATCTCAATGGGAAAGAAAAGGGAGGATACAGACGTGTAAGTGTAAGAAAGTGAAAGCACCAGAGGCTATAGATTTTGCCGACCTGCACTCACCAATGTGCCAAAGGTGTATGAAGAGAACACATGCGAGTCGTGGCCCCGTGGTGGGATTTCCCTCCGTTAAACATGGTGATGGCATTGGCAGGGGGACAGCTGCACTTGTCTAAACAAAAGCACAGGAACACTGCCCTGGTCCAAGGAGCTCCCACACATAATTCTCTGTCCACACTGTGCCAGACGCAGACACTGCTGGAAGACAGCTGCGGGCGCACAACTGTCCCGGCCTTCGCTTGAGAAGGAACTGAAACATACTAAGTCGAGGGCAAACACACACTAAGTGAACTTTGACTTTAAAGGACACCTGTCGTTCACACCACGCTTTCTTCACAATTGTTTCCTCAAAGTTAAATTACATCTGAGACTGGTACAAATTCAATGAAACGAAAAGTCAATACAATTTGACTTTATGTCCTAGTTCAATGGTTTTCAACTGGGGATCTGCCAGGGTGTGAAAGGTTTGAAGATTTCTCCACTAAAATGATCATGATACGTGTGTTGACATGGTGGAAATACTTTTAATAAATATCTAATACCTTTCTAAGACATTTCTCTTGTGCTTTTTCTTTCACATATTTACAGTAAACCTGTGGGCTATGTTAACACATCCTAATTAAATAAGCACTGCATGCTTTACATGTTGTTCCCGGACTGTTGGTTTCTCAGAGGGAAGCAGGCAGCACCAGTGAGCTCATACTTTCCCAGTGTTTACATGTTGTATACATTATGGAGCACATGGGACAGACACGGTTTAACACCCTGACAGAAGAGGGGGACGTGCGTTAGTTTGACGTGCATGTGCCTAATTGGTGAGGTTTTTGCCTGTTGGGTTAATAAGCTCTCACATACAGGGCTCAGGGCTCACACTGGGTTGAAGTCCTTTTTTATCTGAAATGTTGCAACGATCAAGTCCAGTCAAGTGTCATGGTCATATGTGAGTGTGTCTCCTGGCATTACTTCCCAGTATGATGTTAGTTACTCAATCAATGCAATCCTCATTGTGAAAAATGTGACAATCAGCAGGTTTCAACCATGTTTAGAGGGGTTTTTTTTAAGTTGCCAATTATCCCCTGTGGATTTGGATGAATTCAATTTAACCTCCAAGATCCTCCTGATGATTTGATCATCCAATGAGGGGGAATTGAACGCTGCACCCCGTGTTGAGATGATGTACGGACGCGTGGCACATGGCCGCGCTAATTGCAGCATAAGCAACTCTGCCTGGTTAATTGGAGAATCCATCAGATGACTGCTGGTGTAAACTGATCACAACACATGGAAAGAGTCAGGTGGAGCCTCTCTGGCAGCACGTGGCTTTAACTTTGTGAGACTTTGGAGTTTTGGATCATGTGGTTACATTTATAAAAGTTATTATAGGGATGGTGGTAAACTTACATGAACGCGTGGTAGATGAACGCCCATCCTCTCGGCCTCTCCAGCACGTTGTACAGGCAGTTCTGTAACTTTCTGTAGCTCTTGTTTGAGGCGGCCGCGTGGGCCCGGGGTCCCGGCGGCCCCGGCCGCGGGGTGCCCAGCAGACCCGTGCGGTGGGACGGGTGCCCGCGCTCCGGGGTGGACGGCTCGCTCCGCTCCGTGTGCACCGCGGTCAGAGCCACGAACTCCACCCGCCTGTCGTCGCTCGGAGTCGTGGGCGTCAGCATCCTGATGCTGCCGTTGTTCGACGGGCTTCCCAACATCCTCAGCCCCGCAGCGAGTTGAAACTGTGGTTTGGACACGTTTCACTGGATCACCGGGGGCGCACGGCAAAGTTTCGCCCGACAGTCATAGTCCGGTTTGTCCAAAGTGGGACTTTTAAAAAAGTGGTTCCACCGATCAGAGCTCAGGAGCCGGGATCATCTCCTGCAGTCTGGTGTGTTAAAAGTTATCTGCGAATCACTGAACCGCAGAAGGAAAGATGCGCAGGACTTGGAGAAGTGAGAGGCGCTGAACCGTGACCTTCAGCGATCATTGTCAGGAGTCAGATAAGAGGGGATAAGAAACGGGGTGCAGAGGAGTCGTCACACGTGCCAAGTCCGGGGGAAATAGGCTTTTAAAGTGAGCTGCTAATGATCTGCCATCACTTTGCAGAAAAAAACACCTCAGTCCAAGTAAACCAACCTTAAAAACACACTTTAAACATGCAACTCACAAAGCAAGAGCGCACAGGGGCCGAGCAGCGGATCTGCGCCATCCCGAACAAACTCCACCAGCCACAATTGCCTCGTTAAGTTGGTCTCTGCTGTTCCTACAGTTGTACTTGGCGGATTGAAGCCTCCCCACGGCCGCGGTCACCAGCCTGCTCTGCCCTCCTCATGTTGTGCGTCTGTCCGCTCCAGCGGCGCTCCTCCGCTCCGGCAGGCGGGGTGCAGCGTGCAGCGCGCAGGGGTGAAGCCCATCTGGGAACGTGATGTCAAAGGAGTCCCAGAAAAGTGTTGTGAAAAGGTCACTTAAACGCGATGTCTGCATCCGGTGGTTGTTTTTTTGTTGTTGTAAAAGCGCTTATAAAGGTGGAGGAAAAAACAAGCTTCGCTCCCCGGACGAGTGGACGCGCACGGAGCAAAGGGAGGCGAGGAGTGCAGGAGGCGCACGGGATGAGTGTGAGCACGGGGATGCGCGCAGTGACGGTGAGACGCACCGGACAGGGATCGGGGTTTTATCCTGTGCACCGAAGGAACGAGAGGTCTCTGGTAGAGCTGCTGACTTTGACTCAGAACTGTTGCTCATGCACCGATCACTTCTGCACAATTATTACGAAGTCACGGTGACAGCAGTTTATTGGTGCCACTTGTGTTTATATGGGACAGGGCTGGAATCCATGGCTACAGCAGAGACAGGTGCAGGGGGGGGTGCACAGCAACAATGACCACCACTGCCTCCTCCTCCTCCTCCTCCTCCTCCTCCTCCTCATGTGGACAGAGCTTTTCTAAATCTATGACACACAACAAGTTTGTGGTTATGGCACAAATCCTGCGGTTTTGGCGCACGGTGCCCTGCAGAGAGCTCACCTGCCAGTGGGGCCCTCTGAGGAATGCATTGTGAGGGGGTCCCCCAAAGTCCTGCTGCAGGGCCTCATCTGACCAACAGTGACACCAGCAGATGCCAAGATATAGTGACATAATGTGTGTTTGAACCGATACACCTCTGCTCGGCTGGATCAGAAAGTTTGGGCTTCAAAACAAACAGTACATTTGCTCTTTTTCCCCAATCATATCACTCTGGCATCTGCTCAAGTAAACGGGATGAAACGGAAATCTAAGCAAAACCTGTGATCGATAGTCTAAAATAAAATGTTTACTATCGCGTGCTCTGCACCAAACAGAGAAAGTGACCGTGCGCCTCAGACATGTGTTTGGCGTTGTGTACGTTTTACAGTGTTCCATAACAACATCAGAGGGGGGGGGGGGGGGGGGGGGGGGTTACTCATGCTAAGTATGTGCGTTCCTGTCCACTGTGCCTGCTGCTCTGTGGAACATGTAGGTCTGTGGAATGACGTGTGGGAATGCGGCTGCAGTCTCTCACAAGTCACACATCTTGACGTTATTCCCAGGCTCCTCTCCCATTACACAACTTTACATTATACTAATCCCTACCTCTTGACTTTGCGTCACACATACAGAGTCAAACGGGATTAACCTTTTCACACCGCTGTGTTGATGCAGACAGTTGACATGACAAACCAGATTGAAAGGTAAAGTCAGATTGTGCATTCAAAGTGAACTACAATGTAGTTTACAGGACACATATTTTAAATTACCTTAACTAAATTAATTTGTTTCATAAAGGACCTAATCCCTCCACCCAGTGCTATTTACTCTGAGTTAGGGGAAGTGCAGAATGCACTTAATTACTGATTGAATTTGGGATGGATATTGAACATCAATACATTATGGTACAGAGAGAAATGCATGGCATCAAAATGTTTCAGAAACTTTTCCTTTTAAACATTCATTTATTCCAGGGGCAAATCCGTCGGTGGGGCAAGGGGGGAACTGGTGCCAAGTGAAATCTGATTGGGCCCTGAAATACCCCTATCCCATCAGTAGTCTTTAAAAACACTTACTAACAGTACTAACAGTAAAAATGACAACTTTTTAAAGAATGTTTATTTTCTAAACACAATGTGGTTGAACAATTAATAAAAATATATTGAATGATATGTGGCTTTGTTCAAAGCTTTAGAGATAACAGTGAACAAGGAATGACTTAAACCTGCACCTTACTGAATCAGGAATTGTGCATGGATGTTGGACTTGTAATTGGCTCCTCTGTGTAAATTGTGGCCCCCTTTATGGCCCCTGATTTAGAAAACTCTAGATCCACCACTGACTCATTCTATAATGAAATAGTAAACAAATACTTCATAATAATAACTCAACTTTATACATTCTTATTTGAGCAAAAATGTAAAACTTGTTTCTAAAAAATTATACGAAAATTTTGATACTGAGCTGGCGTTAGTATTAAAGATATAGTTTATAAATAAAACTTGTGATATATTATCATATCTGAACTTAATTGATATGCTGAAAATGTAAGGACTGGGCTTTTAAAAGGGACATAGTTGAAACTAACTTTTCCACACCCGCAAGTCTCAGCAAAGGCATGAGAAATATTTCTGCGTTCTTGGAGAGCAACACATGTAAACAACAGAAAGAGGAATCTAATTCAGGACGATGGTCATCTAACAGTAGAGTCCTGTGAATCCTGACTACCCCACAATGAAAGGAGGAGAACATCAACACGGCAACATCCTGTACTGGGGATCTCCCACTACAACCCTCCCTCTGTTAGCGTGGTAACTGCTCCTCCTCCCGTTGGTCTTGCCTCTCCTCTCCGTGGCTCCGCAGTCCAAATGAGGCCAGGCGACGGCAAAGGAAGAAGGTGTTGATGGACAGAGGAGCCCTGCTTGGGCCCTCTGGGATTTACATCAAAGTTTCACTGAGGCAAAGCCACGCTCCCCCTCACAGAGCCATCCCTGCTCCAGTGTTACTTTCATTCAGTAGTGCCAGGCCAGGCAGGGGGATCCAACACGGCCTCTGGGCTAAAGGCCGCCGTGTGACAACACACGACAGCTGAGCAAGGTCAAAGGCTGTAAAACTCTGAATGTGGAACGGACGGTTCAATTCACAAATGCACAAAGGAGGAGCTCACACGATCGTATAAACAGAATTTGTGGCACTCATCAACAACTTGTGCGCCACGGGTGGAATTACAGGCAGGGATGGCCCGGAGGGGACCACAGGGGTCCCGCATTAGGAGGTGACTGTTGTGTTCTCTTGAAGCCCACCTCTCCCATCTCTGTTGTTTTTCCACTGCACTCCTCACTCCGAGCATTCCCTCACGCCCCACAGAGCCCACTGAGCTGCTGGAGTCGACAGCCACTCAGGGGGAACTTTAAAAATACTCACATCAGCAATTGTGTACTACATATAGTACAGTGCAAACTCAGTCCGTACGACCCCCACCACCCTTGTGTTTCCGCTGCGCACTCGGACGTTTACTTACACTCCTTAATGGCTTTCCCACGCCACACTATTGTTTGCCTTTGTTTTCTCTTCTGCTGTTTTATCTGCTTCCCTCTCTTTAACACAGCATTTATTTCTCTGATGGAAGACTTGACGGGAGCAGGGAAGGTCGGATTAGTTGTTGAGACACTGTCTGTTGTGGGTTGTTGTTGTTGTTGTGATTAGTCTGGTTATAGTCTTTGGAGAGATGGGATGACGTCGCCTCAAACAGCCCCGTGTTGGGAGCGAGAACCTCCCGTTGAGCAACACACTCCAACTGTCATGTAGACACTGTAAAAATGTCAACTGACAGGAAGCAGCTTTTCCTACGTTCATCAGTGTGACGCTCTCAGCAACATGAATGAGTCAAGTGTCCAGCACAACATGCAGAGACTCAGGAAAGGAGTCAGGAAGTTACAGTAAGTCGAGGCACAGACCTCGCTCAGTGGCTCATTCATGAGCGCTCTATAGCCCCTTTGTAGCTCACCACCACTCTCAGTGCTTTTAACGGTGTTGAGTGAGCAGCATGGTTCTGCTGCATGTCACTGAGGACCATTCAGAGGGGTGGAGGGGCACTGCAGCGTAGACACTACCTCACTTCTGTGCGGCAAAAACAACCTCAAACCATACAACTCTGAGCTATTAAAAGACTGAGTGAATACACACTCAATCGTTACACAGACACACTAATGAAGTTTGTGTGTTTGACAGTATAATGCATGTGTTGCAGTCGACTTTGGAAAAAAACAGCCCTGAAATTCAAAGAATTCCATTTGTTTTAAAGTTGCAAGTTTGTTGTAAATCTAAGTGAAACAAATATTTTGAATCTTTTATTCAAGCCATATGCATTTTGTGGGGCTGAGTCCGAATATAAAAACCATCATGACAAAGAAAAGTAAATGAGGCTTGAAATTTTGCAGTTTAACCACAAACTCTGTAAATAACTATAAAGAAAAAGCAAAAGCAAAAGCATCTAAATATGTAGATGTTAATTTCAGATAATATTTTCTACATAAAGTGCAAACAGAAATTCACATCCTTTCTGCAGGTGTTTACACTTAAAATTGTTTAAGTGTTCATAACAGCAAGTATTAATGCAGATACTGATATCTGTGTCTGTGAGAGGCTCATATTGGCCGATCAGCCAATTGATAAATCATTATCTCTATTATTTACATTTACATGATTTAACACAAACTCAAATTTGGAAGAGATCCTGCAATTCTTTTCTTCACTATAGCAAACAAATTATTACCCTTAAAAACACTCTTTCAGGCTTTTTTGAACCAATTCCGTATTTTAGAAATGAATGTAAAATATTTCTTATTGAAAAACAGGACAGTTCTGTTGCTGACTGAGCTCCTCAGCTGTCGCATTATTCTCACACAACACTGTACTGTCAGGACCTGGGAAAACAAGCCTGTATTATGTTTTGATAAACTCCCGAAACATCACAAAGACAGGAATAAAAACACAAACCCCCTGAACATCCTCTCCTGTCATGTTTTTTTTCCTTGAGTGTGAGGCCAACAATTTGTGTTGTGGCCCAATCACAAGATCCAGTCCGCAGCCAAACCAGTCCGCCTCAGCTCATCTGGCAGAGGTTGCCTTGATCTGACCAGACGGGCCAGCCAAGAAAAATACCACCAGACAATCCTTTTCATGCTTGACTTAAGCTCAAACACTCCCACAATCCTCGTTCCTCTTATTAGAAAGAGCCGAGCATGAGTCTGCACTCATTAATGCAGTTATTGTTTGGTGATTAAGTCGATTAAGGACTGGCCCTCCGGTTTGAGTAATGTTTACTTGTGACTTCGACTACCGGGGCTTACCCAGACATCCGTGTAGCAGGCGGTCACCATGGGTGCATGCGTGGGGAAATTCATTTTTTACACAGCTATTGATAGGAAAGCACATTAAAGGGACACTTGAAACTTTTGAACATTGATTAACGCCAAGCTAAATTTGACCTTTAACTTGGGCTGAAGTGGGAGGTCGTGAGCACCGTGCATCTCTCTGCATACCTAGTTTTTCTGTCCCCGTCATAATTACTTCCCTTGCTTTTAAGATTTAGGTCGGATAAGGAATGCAGTCTGATCTGTAGGAGCTGAGCGGTCTCCAGTCAAAAAACTCGTGACTCTATTGTTAACTGCTTGCCCTTTGTGGCCCATGAAGCTGTTCCAGCGCTTGAGGAGAGCAGCAGGAATAGGATTAGTGGCTTTCATATAGTCGTGTTTGGGGGGGGATATTGATTCCACATTTTTGCCAGACAATTGTAGAGCTGTGCACTTTGGATAGGTCCGCACTCATTAAACAAAGCCCCTGGTGAAAAACTGTACACCTGTGTTAGGCAATAAATCAGGTGCCCTAGTACAGTACATCAGTGGCATGTACAGTTTATTAGATCAGTGCTGCCCTCCACTGGCCATTTGGGAAAACAGCACAGGCCTCACACCGACACAATTAAAGCCACAAGAATTTCCTTGTGTGACCATAATTAAAATGAGTCTTTCTCGCACATTTACAAATAACTAATATTATTGTAGTCGATTAAAGTCATTGCAAACACAAGCGTTGATATTTTGGGCACTGGTGGTGAGAAGCGTCTACCTGGAGATAGAGTAGGGGGCTGCCTGGGTTGGTTCATGTCTTAACTCTTGGAGCTGAAGCACTTCTCTCCTGTCTCCCTGTGGTTAACTCCCCTCAAACAGAACAATAACAAACAGACAGTTCAGTTCTCAACGCCACAAACTCCGAAAATACAAAACCAGGAGTTTTAGACAAGTCATGATTTTTATTTTTTTTTCTCACAAAAGAAAAAAAACAGTTTGTTTACAAAAAGGAACGTCAAAAATAAAAAAAATTGTACCTATCTATTGCATGTCATGCTGGCAGTTGGAACTACATGCAAAAATAACAATAAGAACATTGATAATAATCATTACTGTACAAAACATAATGGGGAAGATATGAGGCCAAACATTTCAAAACGAAAAAGAAAAAAAAACACTTGAAAAAAAGTTTCTATAAAAAGGGGGGGTGTTTTTTTTTTTTCTCCAGATGGAGTCATGAGTTTGTACATGAGACTTAAACCAGGGCACAAGACTTAAAAACCACCCGGTTAGAAATGTGTGGAACTGCATAGAGGCGGAGAAGAGCCTCCCCGCTCTAAAGACAGAGGGGTGAACAAAGACAGTGAGCAGAGAAAACAAATGGAAGTGAAGCGATGACTGATCACACAGGTAACAGGAACAGGTTGAAGCCCTTACAACATAAAGTCATGCTTCATCACTGCGGAACATAACACAACACGGAAACTACAAGAAAATTATCATTATCATTGAACTTCTTCTTTGCTGCAAAAAGTGATATCTGAGGTATATGGCTTCATTCAATTCATCAATAAATGACAAACAATGAAGAGGGGATGATTAACACCGTCATCGGAGGGGAAAGCAGGAGGTGACGAAGAATGGAGAAACCCACGGCATCCGTCAATCAGATGCCCTGGGACCAGATCGTGTTCACAGAGACAGAAACGTTTCTAATTCATTTCCAAACGGAGAACAGTGGCGGGAATAAAGCTCACAAGTTTTTTTTAAATCTTTTTTAAAAATACTGAAGTTCAGACAAAGACAAGAAGAATAGAGTTGGTTGGTGGAGAGACAGTCGAGTGTGGCAGGAGATGCATTACGTCTTTACAGATGGGGGTGGCAGAAGTACAAAATGTATCGAAGTGTGTGATCGTGAAAGAGTCAATCAGTGTCCCTTTGGTTTTTGATCCAGTGTTCTAATTTTGTTACAAGATTACAGGTCCCTCATCTAAAAAGGAGCAGTGCTTAAAATCGAGGGTGTTGAGCATCCTTTGTCAAGACTGGTGGCATCCTTCTGCGTCGCATGGGCTGGTGCGTGTGGGTTGTCTGTCGTGTGTTTGAAGTAAAGGTTCCTGTTTGGGCTCATTCGGTGCTGACCTGCGTGGCCTGTGCCTCAACTGTCTGATTGGTGGACTGAATGAACATTTGCTGGGTCAGCTCCTGTCCTGCTGGCATGGTCACCTGCTGAATCTGATACAACTGCTGTGAAACAGAGAGACAGAGGAGTTGAGGGTTTATGTGTCGTTGGATTTTCACAGGATGTTGGTTACATTAAGCTGTTAGGACAAAGCATCTTTTATTTGATTGGATTAGAACATTTATTTATGATCAATTGAACATTAAATTTCTGTCAAATTCTGACTATTATCAGTCTGATGAAACTACTAATTACTAGTCATTAATGCCTATTTTGGCATTTATCTCTGTGAGGACTTCTTGGTTTAATAAGAGTTAGAGTAGTGTAATTTTGCACATGTCAGCTGGTTAGCAGCTTGGTGAATGCACAAGTTAAAAGGAGAAATGCTAAAAATCCCGACAAGCTACAAATGACAGTGAGTCAGGGGCCAACAGGCAATAAATCTAGCATTGACACACTAGATATATTTGTTGAAACTATTACCTGTCCATCAGTAAACTGGTTGAACTGCTGTCCTTGCTGAACATCTGCCTGTGTGATCTGAAAACAAAATCAAAAAGTTGAACAATTGAGCAATATAAATGTTTGGATACTGAATAAGTTACTTTCTGAATGATATTTTTATTGCTAACTTGATTTACCTGCTGGGCATTGGCGAGAGTCTGAATCTGTCCTTGGACCACTTGTGCTCCGGAGACAGGCTGAGCGAGACGGATGTATTGTAGCTGGCCCGTGTTTAGTTGCACCTGCGGTCGACCAACACAAGGGGGAGACAAAGCTCGATTAAGAGAAAAGGTCATTCGAACGCAGAGGTCACAGCCATTTTCCTGCTCTAGAAAGCAGCAGCATGAATCGTTCACTTTCCCCTGGTGAAGTTAATAAAATGCATGTTTGATGGCTCCTATCAACGCAGAGAAGGATGGCTAATAAAAAGTCCCACAGTGTCAAACCCCACACTGCTTCGGGATTAATGAAGTCTTATCATATATCTTATCTTTTGCTGCAAACAGACTTTGCTTTGTTTTCTGTTCCTGCTTGATGCCATTTCTTACCGGGATTTGCTGAATTTCTCCCGTGTTGGTGATGATCTGCTGCATCACCTGCATAGTCTGGCCCTGGGCTTGTGCCTGAGCTTGAGCCTGAGCTGTTGTGGCCTGGACGATCTGCACCTGTTGGCCCTCACCCACCTGCATGGTCACCGGCGCACTCTGACCGAGAGAAAATAAAAGAGAGGAAAAAGAAAAGAGAAAAAACACAAAAGAGAGGCAGACAGAAGCAGAGAGAGAGAGAGAGAAGTAAAACATTAGTTGTTGGACAACTCCTGGTAGAGGCATGTGGTGTAAGACGGACAAAAAGCAAAGGACCTGGAGATCAACCTCCCCTGGAATGTGATTTTAACCAGAGGTACATGCTCATGTTTCCTTAAATATTAAAAGTCAGTTTGAAGATCATCAGACAGACACAAACAAAATGGGGACATAAGGTGACAATGCAGGTTTTGTTCTCCTCTGTCTGTCACACTATCCAGGAAAGGTCACCTGATCTCATGCTGCGTCCTCCTGTATAGACCTCAGTCAGCTGAGCAGGACAGAGCTCATAGGCAGTAGGGTTGGCCTCTATCTCTCTTTGTGAGTGGTTAGTGAAGACATAAAAGCATTTGTGCATGCGTGTTTACCGTGATGGGCGTGCCCTGTGACTGCACCTGCACTTGCTGTAACTGCTGCATGGTGGCACCTTGCAGCATCTGATGGCCGCCAGAGTAGAATGAGAAAATGAGAGAAAGACACAGTGAGAAAAGCAGCGACAGCAACAGCTTAACACGTGAATGCAAGCGTGTGTGGAGTGTATACACAGAAAGCTTCAATGCTAATGCAGCAAAACAGTGACATTAGCAGGAAACGGCACCTGCGAGCGTGGTCATGAGATGTGCAAGTAAAACAAGAGAAATGATAGAGAGGCTGAGGTGAAATGACAAAAACAGATAAACAGCTTGGGACCGGTTTTTAAAAATGCATGTACATCAAAGTGACGTTAACAGCAACGTAAGTAATGCCAGCTGAGGTTTCATGTGTCTTATGAGACAGTTGGTGACCTGAGAGAAAAATAACAATTGGTACAACAGTGACAAATAGCGGCACTGAAAACTCTGCACATTGAATAACAGACACACAAGTAGAGAAATGAAATGAGATCCCTGCTCATCACCTTTCACCATTTTAACTCTCTCCATCTTTTTTATGTTCTTCAAACTTCTATAAGGCTTTGTGCTAACAACTCACTCCACAAATCTATTGTACCAAAGATGATGTGTGTCTGATGGAAGTGACGGGATCCTGATCTCTTTATATCAAGGAACACTTAATGTTTGTTTAACACACAGAAGATGGATTGCAAACACGCACCGGAAGACAGTAAAAGAAATAGGATTTTTTAAAGCTTTCACAGAGTACCTAAAGGCCTATTCTTTCAAAGTGTTACCTTGTAAATAGACTACTATTAGGTCTATGTAAGGTGAGTGTCACAGTGTGACCTCCCTGTACTCAGCGGGGACTGCAGCAGCAGCAGCACTGGTGAATCAGGCCAGGTCTAACTGACAATGACAGCTCAGCTAAAGGCAGTCTGCTGAAGCAGCATGAAGCACCACAGCAGCCCAGCAGCACAGCTACATGACGTGCAGAGACTAAGCTGGTCAGAGGAGACGCTTACGAGCAAAAGTAATCGGTACGAGATCATTAGAAAGAGAGATGACTGAACGCAATCCTAATTATGCGTGTTTATTATCTTACTGTTTAGTGAAACACTGTGGAGAATTCATCTCCGCTCGTCGTCTCTGTGAGAGTAAGTATGTGTCTGTCTGTTTCTGTGTGTGTGTGAGTGTGCTAGGGGTTCCATTAGGAAACAGTTATTGATTTCCACTTTTGGTTTCTTTCAGCTTTTTCTTCTGTAGCTGTACTGTATTATTAATATTTTTTAAGATAATCAAACATTTTCTTCATGTATAAAGAAAAACATTGTTAACATTTCAATCAATCAACCACAGGAGGTTTTTTTGTGTCTATGAACATAATTCGTAAAAGTAAATAAAAGATAATGGGATGTGGTGATATTGATCAGGTCAATAAAGCCAGGCATGGTGATGAGCCAGCAAAAAGCCTTTTGCAGCACGATTCCCAGGAGTGAGTGGAGTTTAGAATGTGCTACTTAACACAACTGGGGAGAGGTAATCCTCCAAGTGCTACACACACACGCACGGGTTTGTGCAGCTAACCTTATTAGGATACTAATACACTATCTTTTTCTTGCAGTGCAGTGCAGAAGTTATTGGCTGTATTTCTTCACACTGTCATAATATTGCCTGAAATTCTCATAATACAGCTGTGGTTGAATTTAGTAGCTGCTTGTTTAATTATGTGTGCGTGTGTCCTTTGTTCTCTGAAGTGCTTTGTGACAAACCCTGTGGAGAGCTCTTAAAACAAAGTGTAGTACCTGTCCTTGCTGTGGCTGTGCGATGATGATCTGTCCAGGCTGGATGGTCGTTTGTCCGCCGGGTTGCTGCACTTGTTGTGTTCCCTGCACCTGCACGGCTCCGGGCTGCTGGGCCAGGGTGAAGTAGTACTGCACCGGCTCTGCTGGAGCTACTGACTGACGCATCTCCTCCTGAAGATGAGAAACAAAACAAACACACACATACACAAACAGGAGAAGGCCTATCAGTCCATTACATCTCCATGAATTATTTTTGCAGGTGTAACGGAAGAGGGAGTCACTCTGATAAATAACTGATGGGATGTACCCGAGGAGGAGTAATGTAATCTGGATGTAAGCTCCATTACAGGCATCATACTGGTCAATACCATTCACCGCCGGCCTGGACACCGATAAACATATGTTTAACTCTGACAAGCCAGGAGCCAAAATGTTTGTAACACCAATGTTTTAATTCCATAATAAAACAAAAAAAGGTATATTTATTGATTTATGCATGTTTTCTCTGTACGTCCTCTCCCTGGGTCAGCCACACAAATGCAAAGACTCGGCACAGATCAGCAGGTTAAATGCTTGATGGCATGGGGGCTTGAACCCCGGTCTACCAATTCTTTAAAATGTTTTTATCGGTGAACACTGACCTGTGTCATTCGGTCTCATAAATGAGCAGGGCTTCATCTTGATGAGGTTTCTCCATCACCAGAAGCGTAAACAACCCTCTCCCAGCTCCATGACAACACAGCTGAGAGTGTAGGATGTTTACATGCCTGGAGACAGTCTACTTGACAAAATAAATTTAAATATCTCACCCCTCCATCTGGTGCACAAAACCTATACACAGTATATTAATCTCCTGCTTGAGCAAAACTAGTTCCTGGGAAGGGATGTGTTTTACGTCATGAGAGTACTAGTAACTATTAGCTACTAACTGATCCAACTAGTAGCCACACTGAGGTAACTGTTGGCTGTCAGAGGCAATAAGATGCTGCAAACATCCGACTGAAAGCCCTCGGTGTACCAGCTTCCAGTCAAGGATGTTTACAGCCCCTCCAGGTTGCCAATATCAGAAAAGCTCCTGAGATGAAGACCCAAATGATCGGCTCTGCTGTCTGCACTATGGATACACCAACAGTGTGTGCCTATGACTGTGCAGGTCATAAAAACAATCCTAAAAGTGTGTGCTTCCCTACCTGTCGTTTAGGGGGCTTC
The DNA here is from genome assembly GCF_009819705.1 of Hippoglossus hippoglossus. Taxonomy (NCBI): domain Eukaryota; kingdom Metazoa; phylum Chordata; class Actinopteri; order Pleuronectiformes; family Pleuronectidae; genus Hippoglossus; species Hippoglossus hippoglossus. The sequence continues at coordinate 10,342,470 of NC_047161.1, forward strand.
AGGTCGTCCCGGGGCACGATGTCAATCAGGAAGTCAAACTGGTCGAACTTAGTTATTGCCATGGCAATGTCGTTCCTCTGTAATCATAACAGACACACAAGGTCAAAAGATTAGGTCAGGGTTTAATTATGATAACTAAACATATGCAGCAACCTATATATAAACATGCCTCAGGTCATCTCAAAATAGCCACACATGAGGCTACCTTGGAATTTAAATAATGTTCTCAGTAGTGTTATAACAGGTATTTGATATGACAGCCAAGCTCAAAGGAAGACAGGATACATCTAGAGCTGAATCCATTAGTCAACAGAAAATGAATAGTCAACTATAGAGATAAAGTGTGAGGATTTGTTGGTTTTCTTAGTCTTCTATGATACTAGATTTAATATATTTTGGTTTCGGACTGTTGTTCAGGCTCAACAAGTCCCTTTAACAAACTGTGATGGGAACTTTTTACAATTCGCAAAACTGCTAATCAAGTAAATTATTGGCAGATCATTAATTCAATATTTGAACTAATAGTTGTCGCCCTAGATAAGTTCAACAAGATTTTAACCATGAATGAAGGCAAACAGATTAATAAAACCAACCTGCCGTAGTGAGCACACGCTCTGCTGCTATACCCCTTCCTATATCCATAGCAGTGTGCTGTCTCTGTGGAATTTTCCACAGGATATTGGCCGTCAGGACCCCCATTGTGGCCCTCCCTGCACTAGACTCTATTTATAGCAGCTTGATTAATATCTGGTAACACCAGGTCACATCTACACTTGTTCTATTGATGAGTGTTGCTATGGTGACCCCAATTGGCGTGCCCTCTTCCACAATACGATTCGGGGGCACTTCTGCACTATTTTCTCCCATTTACACACAAAAGAATCACACATTCATGAGGTGAAACGTCACAAGCTCCTCATGTGACATCTGTTGTATAAAATGCAATTAACATGTAAACCTGCAGAGTACAGTGCAGAGTTCTAACACGTTTGATGCTAAAAAAAAGGACTCAGACGTCAGAAAAGTGAACACTATTCCAAAGTAGGTCTTCAGTTTAAGACTCTCCAATCTCTTTTTCAACCTGCGTTGGTATATACACATATCCATGGCTGCTTATCTCTCAGAGGTATGTGAATGGATAAAGTGGACTTAAGAGCTATTCAGCCCCACAGTTTTCTCCTCTTGACATCAAGGTGAGACAAACTCCAGCCTGATTTTCCCGACTGCTCCCATCAGCACTCTCAATCTCTCTGCTCCCTTTTCCGTTTACATCATTCCAGAGTCCATCTTATTCAACTTTGGGACAGCAGAGCAAGCAAAATGGCACCAGAGGGAAAAAGTGGGTCACCAGCGGACGCCTGGTTTTGTTTTTAAAGTCAGAGGAGGGGGATAGTACTTAAGGGGATACTGATATAAGGCCTCTCTTTGTATACGCACACAGACAGAGAAATACAAAGCAACAAATGAAAGGGACTAAAAAACAAAATGCATGGAATGAGAGAAGTATTAAAAAAGAAGAAGGTCGCAGAATAAGGATATGTACAGAAGGATGAAAGAGGTAGAGAAACAAAATTAAGTAATAGTAATGTAATCATTACAAAAGATGGTTGTGACAATCCCAAGAAATTAGCAAGAAAGTGTTTAAGAAGAGAGTGGAGAGAGACAAAACTAACTCAGAAAAGGTTAGCTACTTTGAAGTGTGGTGAAGGGCAATCGGATCAAGGTAAAACAAGTCACTGACCTGTAGTGTGCGTCTCTTGTTGTCCTCAGTGTGGATCCACGCTCTGAGTGTGAGCTCCGTGATGAAGATCTGAGCTGCCTTGGCAAACAGAACTGGAGCCTCTGCACTGATCATCTGTGTCACGGAGATGGAGTTGTATTTAGATTAATACACCTGCAAACTTTTAAACATCAATCACACATCAGCTACAACATGAATCAGTCGTCACACGAGTAACAAAAGACTGCATTACATTCACAGGTGCTGCAACCCACAACACAACTCAAACAGAAGATAATGCTAAGCAAGAGAATGTCATCATTCATCTCTTCACACTTTTACAGTTTTGAATTACCTTCAAACCCTTATTCATCCCTAGAAACAGCTCTTCTTAGTTGTAAAGTCACTGGTCTGCAGGTCTAACGGCTTTGGCTTGAAGCTCTTTGAATTGAGCGGCATTGAACTCTGACCAGCCCTTGCAATAATTGGTTAAGTGTATAGAATGAATGTGAAGCTTAAATGCTGGAAGTGAACTGGAATAATTACCCACGACTCGCATGTGGTTGCACACATGCAGAAAAAGCTGCTGCATCAGAGCTGACAGAAGGGTCCTGTCTTCAGATATGCTAGTGAGCTCCTGATCTCTTTACCTCTTTAAGCTGCTGCTTAACTCAGGAAATGCTCTTGACACGACACAAACACACATACATACATGTTCCCAGGCTTTCTCTTTAGAGACTGTGAGGAGCGCTGGGTGATATTCAGGCTGACACTCCTTCATGCCAGTAGCTGTCTAGTTGAATGAAACTGACAAATATTAGGAGATGGGTAAGTCCCTTTGAACTGAGCTTGTAAGCAAAAGCCCTATATGCCATGGATAAACTAAGGATATCTGAACAAACAACTGATAATATCCTTCCATTATAAAATACTCTTCGCTATTGAGTCAAGCAGGCTTTTCATGAGCACTGAGTTGACTGAGGAGGAACACCATGTTAAGGAATATGATCCTTAAAGGTTCGGTCTGTAGAATTCAGTGACATCTAGTGGTGAAGTAGCATGTTGCAGCTGAATAGCCCTCACCTCACCCTCCCCTTCCAAACATAAAGGAAAACCTGTGGTAACCTTCAGTTCTCATGAAAACTCAAAAGGTGTTTAGTTTGTCCAGTCTGGGCTACTGTTAAAAAACATGGCGGCCTCCATAGAGAGGACCCACCCCTTATATACCTTTCACCTACATTTTACACACTGAAACTTTAAGGCATTCAAATATGCTTTATATGTAAGAACATAAAAGTAAAATCTGATTTGTTTAAATCATTGTCTACGAAACCCAAGCAAAGCTTTACTGGTTATTTTTGGTACTATTTTTCCCCAATCTTCTTCTAAGTGCTCTCTGCAGTAATGATAAAAATGTTTGCAGTTGATTTAACTTCTTAGGTCCATGAAGGGGGCAGCCTGGCAGTGGTAACACATATTCCGTCATTTATTCAAGCTCTCATCTTACTTTGACATCCTCATCCAGCTTCATGATTTTCTTGATTCGGGCTAGAGGCAACTCCTGCACACGGAAATCCTTCTGAAAGCAACAGATGACTGTTAGTTTATGAACAGAAAAAAGCACACGTGTTTTAATATCTACATTTATGTCTGTTTGAAATCAAATAAAACCACTGAATCTCAGTGTTGAATTTGCTAGGTTTGTGAATGTCTTGTCTGTTTCCTTGGGCGAAACGTACCACAGTCAGGTTCCTGATCTCTTCCATGACACGAGGCCAGAAGGACTGCAAGGTCTGCTGGGCATCGCTGCCCCCGGCTCCAAACGCATCTGCAGACATCCTCTACTATGCTGCATGGAGAGATGTCGGGGTCACAGGGAGGGGAAGAAGACAAAGAAAAGGTAATTATTAGAAAACGAAACAATAAAGATGTGACATGAAAATTCAGAGATGCTCATGACAAAGAAAAGACACAGTCAGTCCAAGCCAGGCCTTGTACTGCCAAGAGTGCTTCCCCAGTGTCACAAACACATGTCCTATTGCAGCCTATAATTATAATATACAGTGAAATCTAAAATAGAGTCCCAACACGTTTCTATTCTTGTCACTGTGGGATGTTGACATGCCCAAGAACCCACCACCAGACTGGCTGCACGCTCTCTGATTGTAAATGGCTCTATAAACTTAGACACATAGCTGCAGCTCCTCTGCAAACACAAGCATGTCATGTGCAAGTCAATTGCTCCTTGTGACCCCATGCAGCGAGGACACATGTGCGTTTGTGTCATGGAGTAAGTATCTCGTGACAACAACTAGGTCCTAGTTTGTTTTTAAGGATGGACATTGTGAACAAACACACGTAGACGCTCGCAAACTCATAAAAAGTTGTAAAGTTGAATTAAACGGCTGTTACACACATATGCATGTTGACATAAAAGCTTGCTTCTACAAGGGGTCTGACAGTTTGAAAGAGGATCCAGCAGGTTACTATGGCATGCCAGGAATCTGCTTGGGGAATATTGGCCTGCCTGTCTGAGCATGCCAAGCTCGGCATGTCTGGATCACACTCTTTCACTCTCACCCTTTTCTCCCAACTTCAGTAGGTTCAGCAGAAGGGAGAAGAAAACGTAAATGGTGGGGGGCAGAACAAGAGATGAGTGTGTGGACCTACTCGAGAGAGACGGAGTGTGTTTGTGTGTGTTGCTGAGGGGAGGGGTTGTGCCTTGTCCGGTTCAGCATTTATCCAGCAAAGACAAAGTGCCAAAGGCTTTAACAGGGGGAGGTAAGAGACAGACAGGGCCTCAGTCAGACTGCTGTGCAAACCTAGCTATGTGGGTCAAACAAGACAGAAAGAGGGAGACACGGAGGGAAAGAGAGAGACGTGACAGTACAAAGAAAAAGAGTGTTAGGAGAAAAAGGAGGGGGTGTCTCCTCTTTATCTTCTCTTTCTTTTCTCACTCTGGGCCAACAGGCATGAATGGCTGCAGCTCCGGTCCAACTGACAGAGTGATACAATACAAAAAGACAGCCTTTCAAACACTTCATCTAGCGTCTCTACGTTCTGTAACAGAAGGGTTGTACGGGACTGTTTTGACTTTGGGTCCACATTGGCTCCTTTTTTCCTACCAGTTAAGTGCAGCTATAAATATTTTACACCGTTAAATCGCTAATTACGAATGCAGAGCCTTTAACTGATTGATTTTTGAAAGGTAAGATTGGTTCTCTGGCATTTGTGGAAGATGCTGAATAATATAGGAGAAGCACTGTTGCATCCTGCTCTGTCGTTCAGTTTTTGACAGAGAGAAACCTAAATCGATGGGGCAGAATGGCAGTGGGGGTGGCTTTATATAAATCAATCAGGCCGCTTGTAGCTATGAAATGCCAGGCTAGTGATTGACCTTGACAATGTCTCCCCTGCTCTGTCTGACGCTCCAGCGTCCAGTTGCATTTCAAGGTTGATTGAGATCATGCAGTCAGTAGAGCAATCCCAGCATTCCATGGGGCAGAAATGACTGACGGGAATTGTAGTTACTCTTCCTCTGCCCGATGGTTGAACTAACCTCAACCACTTCTTGTGCAGCCTCTGTGCACTTTGCGGCACCATGACCATGCAAATCTGTTTGTCTAGCTAAATGGTATTTGACCACCCATATCAGCACTCGATCTTGTGATAATTTGGAACAACACAACCTTGTGTGTCTGTCCTGTTCTGCCAGTTTGTGCAGCACTCTCCAACAAGTTAGCCTGATAAGATACAATAAGTAGGCATTTCACTTAACAGCATTACAGGGAACCATCTGGCTAATTACCATGGAAACGTTGAGGGGGATAGGAGTTAAAACAGCAATTGTTTCGATTGTTAAAAAAAAGCAGGGTTAGGGTTAGCACCACAGCTCCTTCTGCTCTCTCACACGCCTCACTTCTCGTAAACCCCTGCCCTTTCTTTAAAAACAGAGCTGTTATTAAGTCACATGCACCACAACCCCCTCTCTCTGACCCCGTGACCTTCAATGTAAATACACAGCCACGCACTAACCACAGCAGCAGCGGGGTGGAGAGAGACAAGCATGTGTGATGAGAGGCAGGCTGAATTGTGAGAGTGTCAGAAAAGATTGAACATACGAGAGAGAGAGGGGCGAGGTATTAACATGCCCTTGGGTGTTGCTCCCGCAGTAAGCATAGCGTGTTGTACCTACCATATATCAATATTACCATATTTCCCCTGCCTTCGCATCAATGGAAAGTTTGTGTGGGAGAACGTCTAACACACGAGCGCAGAACATTATGTCTTCTGCTGACTTTATGCAACACCTTCTATGGTCTGGGTCTAGACCAGTCAAATAAACACACTGAGTGGGGCTATCCACCGCACAAAGAAAATCAATGTAATTTTGAGACTCCCTGAGAGCTAATAAATGTCAGCTTTATAAAGGTTGTAAATGGTGCGGAGAAAAAAAGCCAGTGTCAACACAGCTTTTTTTTTTTCTGCAGTGGTAAGCACCATTTTCTTCTGTATTTCAGGTATCTAGATGTTTTAATTATTTCTTAAATGGAAATCCATATTAAAGAATTTGTTAGAATTTGTTAGCCCAGTTCACTTCTTACTACCTGTTGTCAGCAGTGTACATTACTGCAGATAAAGTGTCTGCAAATGTTATGAATGGACTCTACTTTCATTTATACTTTTCTTAATTTCCTAATACAGTGAATCATTGTGTCAAACGTGACACGTTCATCTATGCTGCGTTGTCCTGTAGGCTATATTAGGGTACGTGTTGTTGTTCTGCAATGTCCATCTCTCCTCTCCTCTTCCCTGCGGTTCTGTTGTCCTTCATCAGGTCATTCAGACAGAGAGAGGCCGGTGTTGGGTTTCCAATGCTCTCTATGTGTGTGTGTGTGTGTCTTTGAGGACAAACGTGATGTCTGCGCTTTGTCAACATTTTTCCAACGCAGCAACTTGCTCTTCCTCTTTATCGCTCTCCCTGTCTCTTCTCCAGTGCTTCCCATCTCTCTCTGTGTTTCCTCTTCCTATGTCTTACTTACTTTCACCTGATCCCCTTTGCCCAACTTCTCCGGGAGACTCAATGTTGCTCTGCCTGCAGCAGCTGAATCAGCGCTAATGTTGTTCCCTCCTGGCCCGGTCCTGCATCTCTCCTCTCTCATCCCTCCCTCCCCCTCGCACTTACTGGCACGTCACATCAAGTGGCCACTCACAGCAGCATCAGCGACTCGCTCCAACTCTGACATCACACCACTTTACGTGAGCCTCCAATTCCTGTCCAAATAAACCTGATAGGAGCTTGGATCAGTGCACGCGCAGAAGACCGGAAAAATAAAAAGATAATCACTTAACCATGTATGTATTCATTTCGTCTTTAAGATTAGTAAAAGAGGACATTTTCAGCCTGGAGCTCCACATACAAAGGTATAATTGTATAAAAGGTTAGTAAATCGATTAATTGGTATTTGGTTATGGTGAAATGTTCTGGAGTTACAGTCTGGGAAGAAGGGCCAACTTTTCCCTGAGGTGTTTCAGTCTCACATGTCACTGTGCTGAAGAAGAATTCATTTCATCTCAGATCTTTCCCTCAAACAGGGTGGACACTTCACATTAAAGAAGACGTCCATTTAAGAAGACCTGACTAAGAGAAACTCAGTGCCAATGGGTGCCAAATATAATTTCTGTTAAGTGAGAATTTCTACACCTCAATTGCAAAGAAACTGTTGGTGTAAATGAATCAGTGTAGGCCTTCAATTAATCTGTAATCCAGGGCACAACTAGCTTTTAAATTGTGCTGTAAATTGCATTTAGAATATGTTCAAGTCCTAAATTTTCACAACTCCTTTTAAACACCAGAGACGGTTCAAATACATGGATTAGCGAAAACTGTGCTGGCAACTGACAGAGGGAGGGTATGATGAGATCAAAGAGGCACAGATGAACCCCCACCCAAACACAACCTCCCGCATTATTTATTATTTATTACTAACAATTAAACCGCCGGGCTGTACAAAGAACAAATATACACCCATAAGCACTGGTTACATTCAGAGATATGATATCAAGCGAAAGACATTTTATAAGGACATAATACCAGCTAACAGACATGTCTTTAGCAAGAGGTCAGTTTTTCCACAGGCTGCTGTGTGAAACTGTCAGTGATGCAGAATGGACCGTTCTGCAGGAAGGTCACTAAAGGTTGACGTCTGCGAGGTTTAAACTGGCCGGCTAAGCAGAAAAAAACAATGTAGCTCTGTTTAAACAACATCCATCACTGTTTAACAGAATATATCATTGAACCACTGAATCTTTCCACATACAGCGTTTACCATGACGGTTTTATTCTGATCTACTGTATCTAAAATGACAGAATAAACAGCACATGCAACAAATGTCATTCTGATAAACATTCAGTTTAAATGACGGCCATAAATCAAAAAGGGGGCAAGTTTATATATCCTGTACTATTAAAGTGTTCACCTTGATGAACCCAATCACATGTGCCACAAACACACTGGCACGGTTACATCATGCAGGGTTAATGATCTACTGAGGCAAAACAAAAAAACAAGAAGTTCCCAGCCAGAAATTACAGATTAACTACTGCAAATCGCATCACATTTTCACAGATGCTGTTGCAATTTTTTTGTGATTTAATGAGAATGGACGGGGTTATAATAACAGACGTGCTCTCTGGGACCCACGGAGTAACATCCCTTCGGCTCGGCTGGGCCGATCCAGTTGACCAAACAGCCCCTGCAAACTTTGCCCTTGGTTCTGCTTCAAGCCAACTCCAGGAAGTGCTAGTCACTGATCTCCCAAGGTCATTCAACAGAGGAGAGAGAGAGAGAGAGAGGGAGACCAGAGCGGGGAGGAGGGAGAGAGAGCTAGATGAAAGAGAGAAGGGGAGGGACGGGGGGAGGATAGAAAAGGACAGGTTTTTCAACTTTCACTGCAGCACTTAAGTGACCCCAGTGGTTCAGGCCGTGTACTTTCTAAGAAGCTTAATGAAAACATCACATACTTTACATATTAGCTATGTTCCGTATCCCCTTTTGAGTTTCGCTTCTCATCCCCGGCTATATGTTTCCTTCTCGTTGCTGACAGAGAGACTGCAGGGAGCCAATCTCACATTCCTGTGACCTTCATCCAATGCTAGGCCCAGTCCCTAGCGTCAGAGTAGGCAGGGCTACAGCTACCTGCATATTACATGCTGGAACATAGCTGACTACCCCTGGCTAGCCACACACACAGGCCTAAGTGACAGTGTGCCCATGTAAAAAGAGAGGGGGCAAGGACAAAAGAGCGTACGCCTGGTAGTAGTGGTCACCTTAGTGATAAGATAAAAGGCCTGGCAATTTCTAAGTGGTTTGCGTGTTTCGTTTACTCTTTCCTCCCAGGTTGTGCCTATGGTACAACGAAGGGCACAAATGATATTCAAATCTCATGCAGACAGCAGCCAGCCCTGGGATTTGGCAGCAAGGGCTTCAACTTAGGGTTTATTTTTAGTTTCCCTCTCTCAGCCTCTCGCACTATCTCCCTCTCTCTCTCTCTCTCTCTCTCTTTCCCCAACGGGACTTTGTTTTGTCAAAGGCACCAATGGAAACTTTCAATTAAGAAGCGAGGGAGGGGAGAGAAAGGGAGTCAGAGGCAAGTGAGAGGAGAGGCACCCTCCAAAGATTCCATCAGAAGAGATCAGATCAAACTATTAGCCTCCTCTGCCCTTGAAGCTGACAGACTGACAGTTTGTCCCATCTGGGCGTCTGGCACGGTCGGGGAAGGGGCCTGAGGGGTCCTGAGGTCATTGCAACCAGCTGCACCTCCACCACTGGAGACCCCTGACACCAAGAATGAGAGATATCCTCTCGCGGAGTTCTCAATATACAACAAATCTCCTTTCAACATGGATGCCATCTTTGGTGCTCAGCTCTGCGTCACTGACTGGAGCTCACTAAAAAACAAGGGAATCTCATTGAAGCGCGGGGTCCGACAAACATCATGATGTTTCCACGGCCTTTGGGACATCAACGCCATCAAGATAGTGGAGCACATCTAAGCACAGAGTTGGAGTTTGACACTTCTATGTGGCCGATTATACAGAGTGAGGGGTTAAGTGTTTGTCTGTGTGGCGCTCCAAATTCAAAACACAACAAGTGACAAATATAGACAGACTCCACACAATATTGTTTCTTGAATGGAGATTGGATGAAAATATACAACATGAAGAATCATCACAGTTTGTTTAAACCATTTTGTAAAAAAACAAAAAAAAGCCATGCTGTAGTGAAGTGACAACTGAAGGACATGGGTGAGAAGCGCACACGCACACACAAAGCACAACTCCAATCTTCCAAGGAGAGTACTACAGGACGGGAGAGGGAGGGGGCCTGAGGACAGCTGTAAAGGACAGACACTGTCTCATCACTGCAGGGCAGGATGGAGTGAGAAAACATCTGAAAGTGAGCAGAGGAGAGGAATTTATTCCGAAAATCTAAGCCTGGCCAACTTGACGAGTCTTCTCTCTAGGTTTGTGTTTTCAGCGATCGGACTTACCTCTGTGCCCTTCATGGTGAACAGTCTGCCCTGTTGGAGTGGAGCAGAACAGAGGGAAACAGATAGCCCTGTTCAAGTCTCCTTGAGCGCATGCAGCAGCAGCAGCAGGAAGAAGAGGCACAGAGGTTGACAGAAAAACTCTCAGGCTCCTTCACTTCCTGCAGTCCCCTGATCGTATCAACAGACAAAAGGCACTCTGGCTCCACTGGATGGCTTTAAAAAGGTTCTCAGCCCGGACACACAGAGAAGAGCAAGTCCCCCCCCCCCCCCCCTCTCTTCTTCTTCTTCCCCTCCCCCTTCTCTCTCCCACTCTCCCTTTACACATTGCCCGGTCTCCTTCAGCAGCCCCCCAGCGTCCTCCTCCTGCACAAACATACAGCCCCGTCCCTCCTGTTTCTCTTCTGAGCAAGTCCCCTCCAACTCGCTGACCTTCTGTGTCTCTCTGCCTTTTTCACCCCCTAACCCCTCTCCCTCTCCCTAACCAGTGACCTGTGCATTTGTCTTTGAGCTGACCCCTGGCCCGGCGCACAGAAGAGGGCGAGGGGGAACAGAGAGCCCGGCACAGCAGCAGGCAACAGCAGGCAAACAGTACAGCGGCACTCCCGACTCACAACAGCAATCTCTAGCCTCCTTCCCCTTTAACATTCAAGAGTAATCAATCTAGCATGCTACATGATACTCAAGCCCCGCCTCACAGCCGGCTCCCGCCTCAGTCTTACACTTGCAACCAGTAAGAGGACAGGGTCCTCCTATGCCATTGGCTGCTGCACACACAAGTCAGCTCTGACACATCCCCTGCTCCTCCCATTTCCTACACCCAACCCCCTTTACCGACAGCCAACTTCCTGCTCTAAGTTACCTTGAGCTGCAGGATAGGGGTCAGGGAAAAGAAATGGGGAAGAGAGAGAAGAGAGAAGAAAAGGTGGAAAAGAGCAAACAAAGTTGTGAAAAGCTCTTCGGGGAGTGTGTGAGAGTAGGTTCGTAGTGGCTTGCCTCTGCATGGTTTGTCCTCTGGCGGTGGCTGCCTCCCCTGCGGCTGAAAAGATGAGAAAGGTTCCACGGGCTGCTCTCTGACAACTGCTCTCTGCTTATTTACAATGTCAAACTAAATGTCTCCCTCTGCCCCGCCTCCTCTCTGCCGCTATAGGCTGACAGCAAAGTGATGCAGGCGGCCACGCTGGCCCTCACTGGCTAAAACAAGTGCCAGAATGGATGCCGCATGTTGCATCCACATGATTTAAAGTACAAAAGCATCCTAGGCAGACTCGCTGTCTCATACGTGTGCACAGACATACATGCACATCCACACACACACACACACACACACACGTGCACGTTTTTGTCCTTGCTTTCTCATTCATCCTTGCTCACAGCCACAGGTACAAACGACATCTAGCCTCTAACCGACCTATTTGTTATAATGAGATTCATTCCACTCTTAATATTATGCTCACAGAGGAACACAATTGTCTACATGCATGGTCAGTAATTACTCATTTAGAATATGAATTAGATAAATTAGACTTAATTCAACAAATTCTCATGAGTGGTGGGAAGAGAGTTATGCAACTTGCAACATGAATCCAATGAAACCGTAATCATAGTGTTGATTAAATTAACACAAAAACGAAATACTGCATAACAGATCATTGCAGAGATTTGCAAAAAAAAAGAAGAAAAGAAGACGAATCAGCTGACTGGTGAGCATTCACGGAAAAGAGATGGGGGGTGCAACTGAATCTCGCCCTATTTGTGGATAAACAAGACTCAAGAGATATGGGTGAAAGTCTGTAAACAAAGACACCTTTGTCTTGACTCCACATCCTCCGCTAACAGCAACTTCCACAATTAAAACACCATCAAAAAACCATGTCAGCAATGTCCTACAATGTCCTTCTTGTTAACTCGCCACTTGCATAAGGTGCACACTTTCTACACAGTAACCTTTACTTATGAACACCAAGGCAGGACACTGCTGCTCACGTGCAACGCTCACGGTGTTCAATGCACCACTGACTATCAGTAATTCCACTTTAAGACATGTAAAGCTGGCAGTGTTAAGAAGGTGCAGAAAGTTAAAGTGCAATGGTTATGAAATTTTGGTTAGAGTAGATTTTAACTTGGGCAAAGGATGATGGCATGGCCTGAGCTTTATGCTAAATATTACTGCAAATTCTGACTGTAGTGAGAAATACATCAAGCTAAAGAGGGGGAGAGAAGGAGAGCAAACCTGTCCCATCAATGAAAAACGGAGAGGGGGAGGGGAACCGGAAGGATGGAGAAGGACAGAGAGGAGAGTTGTTACAGGATGGGAGGGGTAGAACAAGTGGAGAGAGGGCGAGAGAACAAGACAGACTCAAGAGAAACAAAGCTAAATGTTCCCTTTTCTATTTTAGTGAGGAGCATTGGGACTAGAGCAGGTACTATAGCCATCCGGTTAATGATTAGAGCAGAGCTGCACAAAGATTAATCTCTTCAGCGTGGCGCCTCGCCAGGGCAGTTCTCCTCATAGGTGCATTTCAGCTACCCAAAATGCTTCAGTAATGACACCTGGCAAGGTCACCGTACGAATGAGACCTTCCCATGACCTGTGCTGCCCGTAGCAGGGACATGTTTGCTCTCACTGACGCTGTTTAGAGATAAACCTCCACCAGCCAGACTATGGGTTTCATAAATACACAGCACCCTCAGGGTAGTTATACTAGGCCATGCATTCACCCACAAACATGCACGCACACCGACGGTTAGCTGACTGACTGCACACAAATGACTCAGATCAGGTTGGAAATATAATGCAACACAGTAAACAGAAAAAAAAACAAAAAACAATGAAGTGAGAAGAAAACAATAATAAAACTCAAATTAATAAATTAAATCAACTAAATCAAATGCAGGACTAAAACCAAACAAAGCATTTGACCCCCCTGCTGACAATGAATCTAAAATTCTACATCACTTTGAATATATATATATATTCTCTGGGGATAGGCAGTAAAGGTAGTATTGTTCTTCAGACAAATTAAATATAAATTTCTGATGAGCTAAATAATATTTTAAAGTGCCAACTAAAGTACTGCTTAAAGCTGAGTGACCTTTGTCTTGTTTATTTATATTTTTTTATGTCTCGACCTTACCATGTAAAGTGCCCTGGGATCACGTATTTTATGATATGGCGCTATACAAATAACATGTGTGTCTGCAGTGTTAACTTGATTTAAGCTACGTGCGTTATGATCATTTGAATCGAAACTAAAACAGTCGCTCGCACCGAGTTAGAAAACAAAGACACACTTCAGATGTACATATATAATATGGAGCATGTATAGTGGAAATAGGGCAACTTTGCGCCAGCCTTTAATTCGGTTGCGCATTTAAATGAGGTCGCTACATTATACAAGTTAAAGCATAAAGTGCAGGAGACAACGAAACCGATGCAACATCCCAGTGCAGCAGATGGAATCCCGTATTTATTCATCCCTCGGACTAATCATTCAAGGATAAAAGCGACATTGAAAAGCACTGCATCGTTGCCGGCTGTTAAACCGCGAAAGACACTAAACACACACATTTAGCCCCGGTAGCTAGCGTGACTTCATGCTAACGTCGGTGAAGATAATGTTAGCATGCTAAAGATGGAGACTGTTGTAAGGCACAGGTGACCGTCCGCAGTGAGTGTAACTATAATCACTGGTCAACGTGTCCTGCCATCAAATGAAAGTTTGCACAGCTTCCCGGAGCTGGGAAGAAGCAGCCTAACCAATAAAGACAACGTTTGGATCTGTCCTTCAGACCAATCAAACCTCGGACTAGATTCCACCAATCAAGGTTTTTAGGGGCTAAGCTCGTACTGCAACTGACGCCATTCGGGGCCCCCGCTAGAAGTGGCCGGTCCGCGTTACTGTCACGCAAGACGAGAGCCAACATGGTGGACACAAAGCGGCAGTTTCCCCGACCCACCCGTGATCCCGTCAGCGGGCCACCAATAAGCGCCTCAGAGCGCGGGGAGGGAAATGGCGCCTGTGTTCATCTTCCAAAACAATCGTCTATTGGTCAAGAACAGGCAAATGAAAACAATGGAAGAAACGGCCTCCGCTTGCACCCAACGCGGGCTGCTTTAAAGCAAACCCTCCACACACACAACATATAATTTAATTCCTTACTCACTTTGTTTTACGGGTTCGAGGTGAAGTCCGACTCGGCGTATTATTTATTTTATTTAGCTAGCAAGGGGAAACAAGATGGCTGCTATTGGAACCGGAAAGAGTTGGACGCACGGACGTGATGACGTAGCCGACACGTAGCCCTGTGCCGCAGTGACGTAAGCCCCTGCTCTCTCCACAATTTCCACTCTTTAATCTTTAATTCGCTAAATTGAAACAGAAATATGAGTTTTATGATTAATCTTTTTAGTCCTTAAGTTTTATTAGTCACAGAGGTAAGTGAATTCTCAAGAGGCAGCTAACGTGGTACTGTTGAGATACTTATATACTCTTTTATAGTAATACAGTGAAGCATATTCATGTACCCACTGTTGCTACTGCTGCTAATAATAATAATAATAATAATAATAATAAAACAAATTCAATATTCTGTATATGGATTTCATGGGACCACATTATTCATAAAAACCTGCATTAAATAGTCTAAAAACATCAGTTAGTTCCACTTAAATCAAGACATTTAATTAGGTGAAGTATCAGGACATTACTATTGGAAAATCAGTTACAATATCACTATTCTTGCTGGTGGTGGTAACAGTAATTTGAAGATCCGAGAGACATGACAGCTGCAGTAGACAAATGTTTTAATCTTTACATAGAAAAATAACTCAAGAACCCAATTCTTCACAAGTCTAAAGCAAACAACTGAAAAAACAAAGAAGGGAATTTAACCTAAAACCTAGTTTTTACACCAAAGTATTCCTTTCAAACAATAGATATTAATTTTACACAACATCTGCAGAAATCTCATTGTTGTTTTCTTGCCACAAGTTCCAGGAGGGTGGAGGTTATTTTGTCCAGGTTGGTGGAGTACCGAGAGCCGCTCTGCATCCTGGGTTCTTCGGCCATGCGTAGGGGAGCTGAGGGACAGTCGAAATACTCCCCAGCAGCGGGTCGGTAGCCACGAGGGTGCATGGGTTCTTGAAACCTTTCAGGGTAATGTTCTGGCTTGTCTGAAAAGGGAACATGTTGTGTCCGAGACATTCCAGGACGCCCAAAGGCCTCTGGAAAAAAAAATAAAGACATCAAGAAAAGAGCTTAATGTCAAATTAAAGTGAAGTCGAAAAACGCATAATTATACTTCGACTAAATATGTAGCTTATTGTTAATCACAAGATACAGTACATTTATCCCATCATAAAAATTCAACATGAACTTTAACAACTGTGCACGCTTTACACACTGCCTCCAGAACGATAGCGCATAACCTTTATTAAGAAAGTAAATGACTGGTATGCAGCAAATAGAAAACCATTAAGCTAAACAGAATCCTATGTTATTATGTTATATATAATACAGTTTACCTTCATAACGGCTTCTACTTGAGGGTTCTGGTTCCTTGCGAGGAGAATGATGGTGTTCTGGGCGTCGTTCGACAGGCATATACTCATGCTGCTGCCAACCTCGTCCTCTGGAACCATCTTGGAAACTTGTGTCTTGTGATCGTCGATGGTCTGAATCTTCTCTGCGTGTTCCGTCATACTGGTGTCGTGGAGGAAGCTGCAGGTCCGGGTTCAAGCTGTTGTATTCGTTCTTGTGGACTGCTCCGCCTTGGCTGTTGTGCTGCAACAACAAGAACACATTCTTCTTTTATTCGTCTCTACAGTTTTTGCCGAGAGACATAGTTTCAAAGTACTTGTTCATCAGGACCGGCCCTGTGCAGAGTGACACGTACCACTGTCTTCTCAGATTTTTTGGACTTAAATTCTCTCAGAAGGCTGCAAAGTTTGTTCTTCAGGAAATCTGCCTCCTCTGCATTCTCAATTTCAATTCCTTTCTAGAAGGGGGGAAAGTGAACAGGGCAAAAGACATAAGACCCTCCTCGTCTCTGTGGCAGGCAAACAAACATCGAACTGCTGTATGTGTTACCAATACTTTTTTTGAAATAATAATAATTGTAATAATAATAGTATCTATATAGCACATTTCAAAGCAAAGTTATATTCCTAAAGGAAGAACAAAGCAACAAAAGGGACAAGGAAAAGTGTTTTATAAAATATAATTCAGGATTTTACCAGCAAATCAAAGACCCCCTCTGACTCCAAGCCTTCTCTGTGGTAGCTTTCAGGATGATGTTGGCTCTAAAAACAACAGGTTTGACATTAGTTACAAACAATAAGTGAAAGCATGTTTTAGATTACAGTAATTACAAGTATTACAAGCAGACAATATTGGCGGGTAATCTAGTAATCTGAATTGATTATTTTACAACAAGCTACCTGTGATTGCCTGTAGTGGTCAGGATGTTGTGTTCCGTGGATTTCAGGTCGCACTGACTCACTAACTGGTCTCGGATGACCACCGAACTTTGGATTTGGGTGTCCATATTCTTTACTGAAGCTTAGGAGGATGAAACATGTCCAGAAAAATTAAGTACAAAGATAAAAACACCAGGCATTAAAATATATAAAAAATACATATTTCTTAAGCTTCACAGGTGCATTATCACTCACATCTCTTTTGTCCTTTCCACTTCCTCTGCAGTGGCATCAGAGAAGCGACTTTTTCGTTTTCTTTTCTCACATCCCTCATCATTAGTGGCCCCCGTCAGAAAGCGCCTGAATGGCTCTGGGATGCCAGATATGGTCTTAGTAACGTCCACTCGTCTCTGGGAGGAAGGGGGTCCGGTTCTGCTCATCCCAGGGTTAGAAACCATCTCTTCACACAGTTCTCCCTTTTTGTGCCTATAATCTTTGATAATATCAAACAAATGATCATGTGATAGGTCATTCTCCATAGGTGTGGAAAAGCTCCTCCTCTTAGCCTCTGGTTCACTTGATCCTTGCCCACTCGCTCTACTCATATCGTCATGTCTGCCTGATTCTCTGTCCAGAGACCACCGGCGTTCATCGTCTGGATACGCCGGCTGTGAGGGCTCATACTCAGAACGGGCTTTGCGACGCCGAACTTCCTCAGAGTATAAGTCCGTCAGAGCATCTCTTTCTGGGTGGGGTCTTCTGTAAGGAGGAGCCTCCTCTGGAAAATAATCTAAATCCTGAGTCTGGCCATGGGGCATTGGCACCTCCTCCCAAGGATCATACCTGGTACCGCCACATGGCTGGCGTTGGTCTCTTATTTGTGGATCTTCAACATATTCCTCTTCATATTGCATGCTCTTACCAGGGTCAATATATTCTTGTCTGTACATGTTGTTATTCATGTAATCTGCACTGTGTAGCTCGTCTTTCATGTATCCACGGCTGAGACCGTCCTCCCGCTGGTACATCTGTCTGTCTTTGTTCATGGAAGGTTCCTCTGTGTGGAATGAGGGCATATCTTGGTACCCTCGGTCAGAGTTCTCCCCCTTATTGGCCTTAAAGTCTGGAAAGAGTGGTGGCACATCTTTTGGGGTCAAACTATTTTGCTTCTGCCTTGGGGGAACTATGGGACAGGAGTAAACACAGAGTTTAAGTAAAAAATACTACAGACTCATTTGCATATTTCTTATAAATAGCTCTTTTACAGATGCAATGGCCCTGACCCATATGCTACATGCTGGAGCTGCAAGAGCAGCACCCTAACCCTTCAAAAGCAAGTATTCCTCCAATAAATAGCAATGGTCTTCTTTTGTTGAGAAATTACTACATTTAGTGTTGCTCATATGCAGTGATTTATAATAAGGATGCATTACACATATTCCCTGAAAAGCATTACATGTAAGGCATAACTTAAAAAGGAAATGTTCAAGGTTTTTACAAGTCTGTCTTAAAAATATGAAAAATCCTACAAAGTTCTAGCTCTTTTAATACAAAACTGGATATGAAGATAAATCTACCTCTTGATGTATTTGACTTGCTTTCATTCCCCTTTTTTGCCATTGGCTGGAAAAGAAACAAAAGATATTAATGCACATATTATTTATACTATTCAGGATGTTTAGTTAATGAAATCTGTATGGCTCTCACCGTTGGATTCCCACGTCCATCCTGTCTCTCTACTATTTCTGCTCGGGTCCGTATGATCTTTCCTGCTTGGTATATTATAGATTGTTTATCCCAGGTCACCAAGTCTGGCCGTTTGATTTCCTACATAAACACAAAAGGTAAGGCATTTTCACTTGGTTCGCACCATTAAAAACACACACATTAACAGGCAAAAACTCAAAGAAAGATCAGCTGTTTCTTTCTGAAAATGTTCACGAGGCCTTACCACATATTTCTGCCTGTGTTTACGTCCAATCACATGGTGGACCGATTCGACTAGGTTTACAGTCAGATGACATAGTCTACATAAGTATCTGAGGTTTTCTTGTTCATCATTACAAGGGACTTCTTCCAAATAGCTCAAACCTAAGAAATGATTGCAAAAACAAATAGTTACATAGGAATTGAATCAACATGGGAAAAAATATAAATTGTTCAAAAAGTTTAAGGAAATTTACCAATGATGGGCTCGTTGAGCTTCAGGTATTCCAGATATTGTAAAATGTCCTTAAAATCCGGTATGCTTCTTTTTCTGGCTGCAAGCCCTAAGAAAACAAAAACATTGGTAGTTAGTAAAAGAAAATATTACAACAGAGAAAGTTTTTTAAATGTTTGTATTGTAAAGTCTAGTTTTATAAGGTACAGCTGCAACCCACTGCATCTTCTCCCGTTTAATTTTCTCTAGACTACCATAAGCTTGACAACACAGAGGCAAAGATGCATGAGATTTGCTGAGAACTGAGCATTGAGTTTTCAAAACTAAGTGCCCTGAAAATGTACTTGATCCCTTAATCTTAGTGGAGGATCTCATCCCCTATGCATATGTCCGGCCAACAGGTGTAAGGGAAGTAATAAGTAAAGATGTTGTACTGTAGCTACAGCAACAAGGTTGGAACTCTCCTTTTCACATTGAACACATGTTCAAATGCTGCTCTACTTACTGTACATCAACACAGAAGTGAACCATTTGAAACAAACATGTGATGTAATCTTCTGTATCTTGCATGTTGCTATGCTTTAATCTTCTGGTAAAGAATTGCCCGTCGAGGCATTACGGTCTTGGCCTCCTGTGAAATCCATCTTGTGACAAAAAAAAGCTAAATGCTGACGTTACCTCCATTACCCAACAGTAGAGGTAACTTCCAGCTTTTTATCCAAACATAAAAAAAAGAAGCTTGTTCTCTTCTAGTATGAGCACACCACAGTAACTCAAACTACGTTTGCTCAGTTTGCATGTTCTCAGGTGACAAAAGCATTTCTATGACTCATTCTTTTTTATGCAAGAAACATGAAAGCATTTTTTCTTTTTGATCCGACCTCACACAGACGATTGGATCAGTCAGCTTGTTTGATGCGAAGTAAACGTTGTTGACATTTCAAGTACTAATTAGCCTCTGTCACTTTCTTTGCAAACTTACCCTAACACGCTTCTCTGAATTTTCTTTCCACAGCCGGCAATCAGCCAAATCAGGATAATTGCAGCTCAATGCTGGTGCACGCATTGATGCTGCAGCACCAGAATACAGGAACGCGAGCCTGCTCTGCTAATATGTAGCCCCCATGTTTGGCTACAGTAGGTTTTGGGGCAGTCATGTAGGCATGAACGGCCCCGTGCTGCCCAGTGTAAGGGATCTCCATTTGTGGCCAACAACAGGTTTGAAATCAAATAAAGAGTGCATTCATTCTTGAGTTATGGCCGCAAATGATTTGTGACCTTGACCTTAGTTTGACCACCAAATTAATATTCGTGATCCCCTGAGATACTGCATTCATGAGAATGGGACCGACAAGTGGACAGATCCCAAAAAACACAATGCCCTCTGCGCTGCCTATCACCAGCACAGAGGCACAACAATCAATCAAGCTTTTGTCACAAGGCCAAAAGGTCTATGATTACACAATGACTGACATTTGACCTCCACAATCTGTTCATTCTTGAGTTCGAGAGAACGCTTGTGGCAAATTTGAAGAAATTCCCACTCGGCAAGATATCGCACCATAGAGAATGCGACGGACACAACATATTGCCTTCTGGGCAGCCTATGGCCAGCACAGAGACATACAAAAAACGCCTATGCAGTGGAAGAAGCCTCTCACCAGACCAAGTTTGCCTGCTACGCAAGCAGATGCCATTGGGTCTGAAGCTCGTACCAGTGCAGGTGCTAGACCAATCAGTGTTCTACCGCTGGTGAATGCAAGAGCCCGCCATTCTGAACAAAACAATCAGTGACTGACAGTTCAGTAAGTTCCTAATCCAACCAGTAAAGTAAGCACAACAAAAAACGTGTATGCAGTAGTGTTTCATAAGCCCAGTGTATATTATGGGATTACAGTAGAATTTACTTATTTTGTGCAGCACATTAAAAGGAAGATGAGAACACTGCCCATCCATCAGTCATTGAGGATTTAACTCTTCCCAGCATAATTCAACCACCAATAACAAGTGGCATCAAAAGGTACACAGTCAAACGGATGTTATCCATTGCTTTGGGTGTGCAGATTGGAACGATTTTAGTGAGCAGGCCGCTGTGGCGTGCTGGGGCCACTTTCAGTAGCCAGTATCAAACCAGTGTGACTCGGCCAGTTGTGGCACATTTTCATTACAAGAATTTATGAAGCTGTTTAGCTATTTCAGACCTGACCAGGTTTTGCTCTCATTCAGCCAAGAGCACTGGTGAGGTCGGGGCTGATGTTGGAGATTTGAGGTCAGTGTCGTTCTCATTCCCCCCAAAGGTGTTCAAAGGGATGAGGTCAGGGCTCAGTGAAGGCATTGAATTGAACTAAGGAGAAACCATTAGGTTTGTATACCTGCCTTTTTGGTGCTGGGACACATTGTCAATATAGTGTGGTACAGTCCACACGATGATATGTCCTTTATTTTGATCTTAGTTCATTACCATTCTACAAGGATAAAAAACATTTATGGATCTGGGCTAATTATGCCATCCATTTAAACAGGTCAACAGATTATAGTGATCTCCTTCATTTGAAAAGACAATATACTCACGGCCTGAATAGAAAAAATGACTAGGCTAAAGATGATGTCTACTTACCCGAAGTGACTAAGCCTTCCTCTTTCTGCCAGGAATGAAAGGAGAGCAATTAAAGTCAATATGTGCTGGGTAAACAGGACACTGGTTAGAGTTCACCTCTAGTAGAAACAGAGAAAAGTTTATATCATGGAAACAAACATTTTTTGCGCTTAATTTGACCAAAACCACAGCTCATCTGAGGTGCAGTAGAAGTCCATATCCTCAACTCTCTTTTTTTATCATAACTTGATCGAAAGACAATAAAGCCATAAAGGAGAGACGCGCATGTCCTCCTACACATAACTGCATGTATAAAGCTGTCTTGCTACAAAAATTTATAACCGTTAAAGACCTAATTTAATGTGAAACAGGATATCCGTATGGAGATGCAGCATCCGGTTTTCTTCATCACAACCATAAAGAGATGTAATCCGATGGTTATGTATCTTGATATTTCTTCATTCAGACATTGCCCACACTGGATTCAACTGTTCGTTAATGGTTGGACCTTTTATTGTCAAACACAAAGTAAGTTCCAGATGAAACCGTTCCTTCCCATGCAAGACCTGCAGACAGTGTACCTCAAATCTGAGGCTTATTTCCGCATTACTACAGTGACTGTGGATTGGCAGGAAGTGCAGCCAAAATGAAGCTGACCACACAGCAGTACTGTCACTGAATGCATCTTGTATGGACACTGACTGAGGACTGAAGCTGCTGTTGTTGCTACATTGCAAGCATCAAAAAGGCCTTTACATCTGTGATGCAAAGATGGTCAAAGCATTGTCCGTGATAATTTAGATTTGGTCTTCCATGTCGGACACTCCAGTGGTTAAGTAGGGGAAAACATTGAGTGACGACAGTTGTCAAACCTGCACACCAAAATACATATCTCCAGAGTCTTGCAAAAACATGACAACCGTCATTTGCAAGAACATCACTGACATGTGCTTGACTTTGGTGTGTTGAGGTTTGTTGTTGAATTTTCGTGGAATCAAAAGCCATGGCATCAGATTTCCAGAACTCTTACAAGACGGGCAAATTTCCAGAGGGATATGGAAAACATACATTTCCATATTTTCCAGAACATGTATATAAACGGATGTGAGACAATGTCTCAAGGATGTTCCTTCATCTGAAACAAGCAAGGAATAGAGGATCGAAAAGATCGATGCAGATCAGTTACAGACCTTTTTGCAAAACAAAAAAACCTGTGGCTTTTGCAAAGTAGTTGTGGCCATCACAACTGTCTTCATATGATATCAGACAACATGAGGGAAACGTAGATGAAGTCTTAAAGTCGGTGAGATCTGCAGGTGTTAATATGTTGCCTTCTTGTATACCATCACTCTAAGGGTTCACACCTTAGAGACATAGTTGTCCTGGAACCTGGATACTATACAGTAATTTAGCCAAGGAAGCAGGAATATAAAAATCTGCACAGAAAAATGTCCAGAGAATTTCAAGTTCAGTTTCAAGCCTCAAGGAGAAATGTCTTACCACCAATTCATTTTGCTTTGACATTAAAAGATGCATTGTGTTTATCTGACAGTAAAGAAACAAGTAAGATCACAGGATACACAAGCAGACAAGCAGCAAAACACGAGAAAACACTGGCAATCCACATGTGCTGCCACCAGCTTTGAAAGATAGTGAAATATCACTTTTGGAAGCCTCTTATTTACTTCTTTGTAAAGTAAATTACTTCTTTTTCCTTGAACTGTGGAAGAGTTAGGACTGTTGAATGAAAAGAGCAGGACAATCAGGAGGTCAAATTGAAAACACTGGTCACAGTAAACTTCAGTTCAATCGCTGGGGGTTTTGGTGCTAATATTCAACACAACTTTAACATTGCATAGCTTTGTGCAGCAGTACACGGTGCTGTGTACCTTTATATGCCCTGGTGTAGTCATGTGTATCTTGTACAAGGTGTCTCCCCTTATGGATTTATCACAGACCTGGAGGGAAACAGAAAACGTTGGACGATCACTATCACAGCTACATATAATGGTTTAATATACAATGATGTGCTTACTGGATCAAAACTGCTAAATCAAGACAGTCCTTAGCCTTAAACTCATCTATTACAACTTCAGCAATAACCAGTGAGTTGAAACACCATCAATAATCTACATGGATTGGAGGAGTAGTTTATTTCCGGTTTGCTGCATCAACCCACATTCAGTATAACTCGTTACCTTAAAAACTGAGAGTAGACACTCGTGAAAGCCAGATTGTTTTTTTCTTTGACACCACAATCACACACATGAAATGCAGCTAACGTTAGCTAGCTTACCGTGCATTCAATAAAGTCAGCCTCAACATCGTAAGGTGTTTCGAATTTGTCCATTTCTGGATGTTTAGTGGTTTAATTAGTTAGCGAGCGGGAAGAGAGCAATTGAAATGGTGACGTTTGAAAGGATAAAGCTTTAGAAAACCTCGCTGAAAGCCTGTTAACGTGCGCTATGTTGCTAAAGCTAGCTTCGTTTTCTTCTACGAGTTTAAACGACGGTTGGTAAACGAGGTTATACGCCACCTACTGGACTGGAGTGTACTAACACTATCTTCTTATTTTTCTTCTTCTTTTGCGAGTTGCAACTAAATAGAACATTACCGCCATCTAACGCTGTGTTACGGAAACCCTAAAATAAGATGTGTTTCAAAACGTTCCCACATCTGTGCACACGATTTTTTTTTTTGTCATAACTGAGTCTCTAATAACTATCATTTATATGTTTTGGGCAAAATAGAAAACAGTGCCCTC
Organism: Hippoglossus hippoglossus; assembly: GCF_009819705.1. Taxonomy (NCBI): domain Eukaryota; kingdom Metazoa; phylum Chordata; class Actinopteri; order Pleuronectiformes; family Pleuronectidae; genus Hippoglossus; species Hippoglossus hippoglossus. Next base: position 10,366,682 of record NC_047161.1, read on the forward strand.
CACAGTCTAATTGCAGGTGTCACTGTTTCCATTTGGATTCTTTCCAATTAGACACAATGATGGATTTAGTTTGTTGTGACCTAATTTTATCTGGCCCATAGTTCACCCAAAAATGAAAATTCACTCATTATCTACTCACCACAATGCCGATGGAGGGGTGGGTGAACTATTTTGTGCCAAACTAATGATTCTATTTGTTGAACTTATTGGCATTTGCATCTCAACTCTAACTCAAATCTGGAAAGGAATGTGTGGTTTATGTTTTGACTACATAGAACGCGGCCTTCAGCAAGTTCCTTCAGTTCACACGACCAGTGACAAAAGCTTACGGCCTGTGAGTTTGTGCCCGCGTGGTGTCGTCCTGTTACCCCATCGCTTCCATGATAAGACAAAGACAATATCATACCCTGTAAAAAAAACAATGAACATGTTGGTATTATGGATGTACAACCATGGTTGATGGGACGTCCACTTACGCCCTCTGTTGGACAAGTTTCAATCACTACAGACGGGACCAGGACAGGACTGAAGGGATTTGAACACTTTGTTTATTTTGGTTCTTAGACTAATTTGCTCCACAGCCACAAAAACAAACGGCTGCTTTTACATCACACTTGGGAAACCGGGGCTCTTCTCAAACTGCGCGAGGTGTCGGCACAGCATACAGCAGACTTGAGGGTAAAATGATCAATCATGTGTGTGATGGTAAACAAGACAACAGACAGCTTCACTCATTGTTTCATTACCGTGTTGGGTGTAATGGGCAACTGCAAGTATATCATTGTATAGAGGCAAATCAGTACTTTGTCTGAATGACCATGTTGGTACAAATCATGAGCGCTTAAAGGTATAACTCCATTATATTTACATGCCATTTACAATCACAGATGATACACAGCCCTCTCACAAAGAGGCTTTATGTAAATGATAATTACATATGTTTGCTTTGAGGCTCGTGGCTTTCATCTCGGCCTCTGAATATGGTTTGCTAATGATTTCACAAATACACAATACTCTTTGGAGGCCATATCGCACTGCATAAAATAAAAATCATCCCAGTTTGTAAGAAGCTGCTGCAAGTACCTTAAACAAAGAGCTACAAAGAAAGAGCAAAAGGAAGTTATGACAGCAATCCAAATAATGAATGGTAACACTTAGGGCTTATACTCTGGTGCATTATCGTCTCACTGTGCTATAAATACAAAAATATCACACCAGCATCATCCGTACCACTGTGAAGCTGTAAAAGGTTGATGGTCAGGGGCCAAAGCATGGGAGGCCTGTGTCTGAGGATTTTAGGTCTTTGTGTACAGTGCACTGATAAACAGCACAAAGAGATGAGCTCACAAACAGAAAAATGTGGATAAATAAATCTGTTCCAAGACAGAAAGAAAACCACAGGTCAACAAAGAGGGACACGCAAGACACTTTCCCAAAATCAAAAACAGAGGCTGTGGCGACGTCACTGATCACACATCTGAGATGCAGGTGGAGACGTTTCAGTCGGAGGCCTGTCCGGTACAAGGTCGGGAGGTGAAACTTCAGTCAGTCCGAGGAGTTGTAGATCCGTCCTGGAAGATTGTTCAGACGCGAACGCAGCTCCTTGCGGACCTGGGTTACCCTCGTCAGTTTGCGTTTGTATTCCTGAAAAAAGTCCAGAGGAAAAGGTCCATCAGAGCTCGAAGATCACAGCGCTCATTGCACTTTTGGGATTATTTTATAGTCTCAGCAGATATATTGAGTGCACAATTCGTGGCAAGTAGACAGTGATAAATAACAGGCTGATGTATGATTAGAAAAAATCTAAATCAAGAATAAGAGAAGTGCATGAAAATGGATAAATTAACTTTGTATTGCATTGGTGGAGTGGTTTTTAAGTATTGAGGGAAATTTAATCAACCACGTTTGAAAGATTTCCATCATTGAAGTGCCATGAAAATGCAGTTTTTTGTGCTTTTAACACATTCAAGTCATCCCCCTTCCAAAGCATTGTATGTATGAGTGTGTGTGTGTATGTGTATTTGACTGAACCTGTAACATGGCTCAGTTTCAAGAGAATAAAGTTAACTCAAGTCTAAGTTTTTCAACTTAGAGTTAGAGTTTTCCAAATGTTTCAACTTGTTTTACAACTAACAGCAGTACAGGTATGATAAAGGATCTGTTGGGGTGTGTATGAATGACACAATGCAACCAAATGATTTCAACCCTGTTCATGTATATGCAGAAATGTTGACACCTTAGAGACAGTGGCATTAAGTGTTGCTCAAGTGCTTGATCTCTGCTCCAGTTTTGCTGCACACGTCACTTCTAAGACATTATTTTGTTTGATTGTGTGCCAGCTGATATGTGAAGGTGGTTGTGCAAACAGATCAGGCTTCAAAGCTCAGTAGGAAGCACAAATTTCTAAATGTAAAATAACATGTCAGGATTCTTAAAACTTATTGTATTTTTCTTGCTCTTTGGTTGGACCTGTATATGATCATATTGAGCTCAATTGAAACTTTGTGTTTAGGTAACATTTACTGTGTCAATACCACAAAAAAAGCATTAAAGGTCGTGGATGTTGAAACAATGCAAACACCACCAGGAGCGGCAAGTGTAAAATAAAAGCACTCACAAAATTATTTTCATCTTTTATTTTCATTTCTTTTTTTATTACAGAAGACTTGAGACTGGGTGAAGATACAAATATGAGATACTTTATCCTCTTGGTCTCCTGTGGATAAAGGCTGGACAGTTAATGTCAACACAGAACAAAGCACTGTTGTCATGGTTACGAGAAAACAAGAAACTCTGTAGATACGTTTGTCAAGGACAGAACTACATCGCTCTCTTTTTGGAATGATACTTACCGTATTGCACTGAGTGAAGTGAACTAAATAAAAAAGGCTTTGAGTATTTCAATGAGGAGAGAATATCTCACATTGACGTCAAGGGGATTGAACTAATGTTGAATGTTTCCAGTTTCAGATGCCTGCAGCCCTAACACTCAAATTGAAATAATACAAGGGGCACTCTGCAGTATGTAACTGCTGAAATACATGAAAAGTGATGTTATTTCAAAATGTGAACAAGACAGACGAACACAAAGAATGATTAATAATGACACGAAGGTGAGGAAAACGAGACATGCACGTGAAAGAAAGAAAGTGATTTACGCACTTCGAGTTTCTGCTCGTTCTGGACCAAGCCATCCTTCTGGCTTTGCAGGAAGACGGTTAGCGTGCGCGTGAGCTGCCTCCTGTCGTCTATCTCTGCTGCCAAGCGACCGCTGTAGTCTGCGAGCAGCATGCAGGCCTCCTCCACCAGCCGGGAGAGCCGCTCCCCTGATTCTTTATCTGCAATCACAGATGGCACACAGGGAGCACAATGCTTTAACACTGTTAGTGTAGGGGGTTCAAGTGGAGGTCATTCAGTTATCCATCAGTACACAAGGTTAAACAGATACTGTTTAACTACTGGCAACTCAAACATTGTATCCTGTGATAGACAGAGCCATTTTTCGCCCCTTTTGTTCATCCTGCTTTTAGTGTTTGTTTCTTGAGGGGAAGATTAGTCACCTTTGAATAAATAATAGGCTAAAATGTTTAAGCCTTTTATTAGGGGCACCAGTCCACCTGCTTATTCATGCCGCTATCCAAGCAGCCAATCACGTGGCAGTGGTGCAATGAATAAAATCATGCAGATACAGACCTCAGTGACCTTGACTAAGGCCTGATTGTTGGGGCCAGAAGTCTTTCAGTTTACTCAAAATGGTTCCAAAAACCAAAATCACCCAGTGAGCAGCAATTCTGCTGGAATTACTTTGTTGATGAGAGAGATCAGAGGAGAAACTGACAGGAAGGCTACAGTAACTCATAAAACCACTTCTTACAACTGTGGTGAGCAGAGAAGCTGATCGGAATGAACAGCACGCTGAAACTTGGAGTGGACGAGCTACAACAGGTGACGCCACATTAGAGGATAACTGACCCGTGAAGTATGAACAGAACATCGATTTGGTGAGTGAGCAAAACCCACAAACACGAATGAAAGAGACAGTGCTAAAGATGACACAAACAAGAATTGGTTACATCTGTCATCATGCCTGTGGTCTCACACTTCTTTTAAAATCAATTAAGATTTGAAAATCCTCTAGTGTGCAGGAGGCATACTTCAGGAACAGAAATCTGAGGTTACAGTGGAATAGACTCACCAAAGAGTGAGAGAGATGATAACTAGAAAAAACGCAGCCTGGTCTAATGAATCTGGATTTCTGCTGAGGCACGGTGGGACAAAATCCATGAACCTAACCTGCCTTGTTGTGTTATAATGGTGTGGGGAATGTTTTCTTTGTGATCTTCGGGCCGTTTAATATTGATTAATCACTGTTTGAATGTTGCTGACCATGTGGATCCCATAATGGCCACAATTTACCATCTTCTAATGGCCACTACCACCACGATAATGCATGATTCCAAGAAAAGGTCTGCTCCAACTGATTCAGGAAAATGAGAATATGTTCAGTGAACTTCAGTGGCCTCTGTCACCAGATCTGAATCAAACAACCGCATAACTGTGTAGCTGACGCATCTGCAGAAATGATGAGATGCGTGACGTCAACATGGACTAAAATCTCAAAGGAATGTTTCCAACCCTATACCAAGTATGTTGTACCTAATATAGTGCTGGGTGAGTGTATATACAGATAACGTGCTGCGTCCTGCCTCCTACCTGTGATCCTGTGAAGCAGTGACGTGTCCTGCACCTCAGCAGGAAGGGAGGAGATTCGCTGACGCAGCACTGAGTCGCCAGAGGCTGCATTTTCCAGCTCCTGCAGAGCTCGGATTAACTCTGCTGTCTGAGGTAGCAGGTGAAAGGAGAGAAAGGATGGGAGGAGTGACAGAATAATAAGGTATGATTAATGATAAGTGGTGATAAGTATCTGTCAAATATTAACAACATTTGATAGGCAGCAGAGAAAGGAAGTAACAAGACACAATTCCATCCAGAAGTAGCTGCATCAACATTTAAAATGTATGATTAAATAGCTCTATGTGGTTTCAAGTATCATTTCATTTAAATCCTGTACTCATAGATTCAGTGTTTGTCTGGAGCAGCACCTGTGGGGGCTCAGCTGGAGAGCTCTGGGAGGCAAAGTCGTCATCATCGGGTCGGATCTGCTCATACGACCTCTTCTTAGCCTTTTTTTCACCATCTGAGATTCACAGGAAAAAGAGAAGGAGGTAACTAAAACATTAGATAAAGCTTCTTTCAGGTTTCGGACTTTCTCCTGCCAGACGCCTAGTAAACAGTCTGGAAAATGTCTGAGTGAGTCCATGTGAAAAAACAGCAGGAGATGCCGTGTTGATGACGTTTCTAACACGCAAGAGACGGAAAACTGTAAAAAAAACTAAAGAATACAAATATCTCAGGATGAAAGAAGATGCAGACGAAGATGAGCAAGAAGAAAAACATCTCTGCAGCGGAATTTATACACCTGACTTGCCTCTGCTACCACAACCCTCACCACAATGCCCCAGAGATATCTGTGCTGGTGTAGACGCAGCTGACTGATAATCTTCTGCATTGTTGTTTATGTGAAAGGGAATCCCCATTGTCCAGATATTCTCCGGAGTTCATGTCTGAAAACGGCTTAATGTTGTTTTCTAGCTCAAATTAAAGGGTCACCATCTTGCCATGAAGTTGATTAGCTATGGATAATCTATATCTACCTCTAAAACATAGTAGCAAGTGCCATGTGCTGTTATGAAATGCAAAAAAACATGCATCTTACAAGACCAAGCAAGTGAGGCTTGAACCTGTCTACCTGCAGGGTAAGCAGTTATGTATTGTTGTTAAGACCAAATATGTAGACATGGTAGGGTGTTCAGCCAGTGCAGGTACAGATTAATGTGGACTGTACTTACACAAGACTTGAGAGAGTTGATCGATCAGGCTGTTCTCGTATACTCCTCTCTCCTGCCAGATGGACAGAACCCGACCCAACTGTTTCTTACAGCCATCCTCGCCCTCTCTGCACAGGAAACAGTTCAGAGGAGGCAGACACGTTTAACAACTTTCTGAAGACTTGACTGTGCAGACAAACCATAATACCATTAACTGTCAATATACACACATCAAATCATGTGTTCCTAATTTGGAAATATCTCATTCTGAACCATTAGGTAATCTAGATTATTTTAATCCCATTGGAGTGTAACATACTCTCATTTTCATTTGCTATCCTTAAGAAGAGATCTGATTGTGCAGTTCCTTGAATTGTCAATTTTAGATACAAATCCTCAAGACAACTCAATTTATTTAAAAAGTATGAATTTCAATGCAATGTGGTAATGTTCAATCTGACCTGGACACGTGTTTGAATGCATCGACGATGACCGGAGCAAAGTCCTGTGTGAACTCTGGCCCCTTTTTCTTGCTGTTCTGAATGACATCATTGGCCAAGTAGAGGAAGGTCAGCTTGCGTGGTACCTGAGCTGCATGAATTCAAATGAACACATACACATGTTACAGTGGAGTATCTGGTTACAATAAAACACACTAGCTATATTAACTAATTTTCCAAATGATCCATTTGTCAACCTACTAACTATAAGTATTAATTACATTTTTAGTACCATACAAAGCCAGAACATTATGCATTGAGGTTAATCTTTTTTATTCACAAATAAGAACGAAATCAAATAAGTTCTGGGGGTAGAAACATTAAAAACCTAATGCTACAAGTGAATATTACTTTCTCCCCTCTAAGCAAACAGCTTGTGGTTTTTAGTCTTTTCCATTTTGTATTTTACCCACCAACATAAACACAGTGAGAACATTAAAGTAACAATGCATGTGTGTGTGTTGTTGTTGAACAGTCAACAATAAGCTGAGCACAAAGCTCCAGACAACTGTAGCATGTCTATTCCCACTGCACTCTCCTTTCAGTCCTCAGACAAGGCTCCTAAAATACAACATCCACTTGAGATATCATTAGGTTGTTGAGTAGCACCCTAAGGAAAAGTGCACCTCTATTGGATATAACTACAGCAATGCAGCTGGCTTTAATCCAAAAAATATTCCCAACAGCTCAATTATTTACTTGACATGTAACTGTTTACAGAAATAAAATGCAGGTTGATCAACTAACATTATAGTTACACACCATTACTTAAAATACTGTATCTAATATCTTGCTGTGAAATAAAATAAACCTCCATTATGGTGACAATGATGGAAACAAAATAATATAAATATCCCAGAAAGGAAATTACATTTAATATACAACTAAAATAGCAAACCAGAGGTTGTACTGTGTCAAAAACATTGTAAGATAGTATGTTGATATCACGGAGCGGTCTTAACTTCTTAATGGATTTAAGCATTAACAGAAAACGCTGTGTCAAAGTAAAAGTATCAGTCACAGTACAACTTTAATACACAATTATGTAGTTTATATTACTCCTTCAGATGCTATGCTTCAAATGCATTTGACTGACTGACTTTGACCATAATGTGTCTTGAATGCTTACTTTCAGTGGAACATTTGAAACTTTTGAAAGACATTTGTTTGCAGCTTGTGCCCTTGAGAGAAGAGACAGGACTAAAATATGACAGAGATGATTGTGAAACCACTTTGGGAGCAGCTAAACTTCCCAGGAGAAATGTTCACTACACCCATCCCAGCAGCTACAACCAGCAGTAGAATCATCCGTAGCAACTGCTGACATTAGAGGATAAGTTATTGATCCAGGACTGTCACACTATCCCTTTTATTCAGTGCTCAATTAGTTTGTTTAAAGTCTTTCTATGATCACTTTAAAAACACAACATACAAATATGAAGTCAGGTGAGTTTTATTATAGCTCCTACTACTCACGTAAAGTCGATGATGGTACATAAATTATTCCCTGCTCGTTAGTGTTTTCTGTAGAAAATCCATATTTTCAACATTTGTTCATTAAAGCTACGTTAAATGATTTGTTGGCCACTTGAGGGCAGTAGAACAAGCAGTAAACACATGTTCTCACCATTCACAGTTGCTACATTATCATTCACGTGGAAGAGAGATGCTCGTGTTTTGGTCTCCACCATCTTCAGAGGTAAAGATCTGGCTTTAAAGAGGCTACATGCTAACGTTGACAGTCAGTCGGCGGCAGCTGGTGGAGGATTGTGGTGTGTGAGGGACGGGAAACAGTGAGCTGAAGGAAGCTAAAACACTCGGCAGAGCTGAGAGTAGCTGCTGCGCTGCGTGGTTTAAAACAATTTAATTTAAAAATACAGAATATGTGCATTTCACAACGGGAAAAGTGTTTGTAGAGAAATGTGCTTGAATAAAGTGCAGTGGCACAGGATGATTGCTCGAGGATATGAACTGCATTTGTGCATTAGCACAAGTCAATATTGAATTAAACATTTACATAGATGTGCAAATTAAATTGTTATAAGTAGGTATGGCATACAAAACCCTAACCCCCTAACCCTATAGGAGAATACAATGCTCTGTGCAGGGTGCATGTATTTATAAGGGTATAAATAATTCACTGTGGTACAGCATGTAAGTATAAATATTTACATCACAACAGTTTAAAATGTGATTCTGAATATAAGATGTCATGCAAGTATATGGGTGAACTATCTCAATAAGAGGTATAATAGTGGAATAATAGAATACGTTTACCTTATATGGATAATGTGCCAAAGGACACCAATGTGCAAAGATGTTATTATCTGTGGGTTCAACACCACGATCCAGCTTTGTCACTTTACACCCAGTCACTTGAGCGACTAGATAATAACGTACACACTCATTGCTGCAGCTTTTAAAAACAACCTGTGTAATGAGCATTTGACAGTGACCGTGAAGGTTCAACCAACCAAAACAACCGAGTTACAGACCTCGATTACCAAGGCTAACATCACAGTGTCAGTATTAGCAGCCTTGAATAACACAGAAACCAACCAGCCCCACACACACAGATAACCTGGTAAAATGCTAAGTTAACTCGCTAGCTGGAAATGTGGCTAGCGTTCGCAGTTGCTTTGCTAACAACAGCTCCGTTGTCTAACAAGTTTGACGTTAGCACAACAACTTTAAAATGTTCCAACAGCGCTTTAGCCGCAGTTAGCTCCTGTAGCCAAATGCTACACGTACGTTGCAGAGGCGCGTTAGCAGTGTTTTCTACGAGCACCTAGCTTAGTCGTGTCAGCCTTACCTTTCTTCAGCTCGCTGATCCAAACACTGACGATGGTCTTCGAGTGTTTCCTGTGATGGATGAGCCACAGCGACAGGGTCTGCACACTTTGTTGCGAGTTGCTCAGCTCGCACAGTTTCTTCTCTAAAGCCGCCTCGGAGAAAGCTGACATCTTCGACGGGAGACTCGAGCAGGGAGACGCCGGGAGAGGCAGCAGCTTCGAGGTCTCTCCCAGGTGTGTTTGTATCTGCAGCGGGTTATCCACTCACTGCAGGGGGTTCACTATCCAGACGAAGAGCCATGCGCAGCCGTGCCAGAGTCCAACGCCAGGCTGGTGATGCTAGCAGGCTAGCTGGCTGTGGTCGGGAGAAACCAGGCTGCGATACAGGAGCTTCCGTGTCCCACGTATGCTGCGTTCAAGTCCGATGGAAATTACAGCGACGACAATCGAGGAGTGCGTTCGACAAATCCAAATAATCGCCTTGCCTAACCTACGGTGGCCGAGAGAGTTCAACGCTCTGCAAATCACAACACATGCAAATAGAAAGAACACGTGCAAAAAAAAACCTCTGGTTCCTCAGAGAATAATTCATGGATCTTGCATGTTTAAGAGACTATTGGAGTTTGTGCTATTTGGTGCAGATGCAAAGAAAAACCCGGATCTAGTGAAATGTGGTTTCATAAGGGGAACGTCTTAAATAACCATCTATTTGTGTGATTATGGCATTAAACCCAACAAGAGATAGGAGCCTTTGAGTGAAAACACATCTCAGTAACGGAAACCAAAACCCACTCCTCTAAAATAACTTAGGAAATCTACATTTGATGACATGATCATTTGGTTATACATTATTGTCAACATAAATATAAACCTCAGAGGAAAACAAAATCAGCATAAAATCTAATCATCCAAATAATCTCAGAAGGTTCTTTATTGAGCTGGTTGAGCAGGACATTTAACAATTCATGACAGGCTTCAGCTTTTTTTAACCAGAAGTAGAACAAATTAACTGGAGCACAAACTCAAAGTGAGTCATCACACATTTGATGGATTTTAAAGTCAATTCTTCCGAGTTATTCAGGCTCAGTTTAAACATTCATGAAGTCACACTGGTATAATGATCCAGCAGGGAAAACAATGTGGGTGTTCGTTCAATGTATTTAGTGACACCCGATTACAGTTTCTCTCTCTTTTTATCACTTTGCTGCTTTGGCTCAGAACTCAAAGGAATGAAAACACTGACATGTCTCTCACCTTCACTTGGTTAGGATGCATGAGAAACCTAAAAATACAGCAAATAAATTATATATAAAGTGTAGTTTTACACTGTATCTTCGATCCTGTCTGCATAGCTGAAATCATGTTTATAATACTCATAGAAGAATAACAAAGGTTTTCAATACAAATATCTTTCTAAATAAAAAAAATTATACAAATCTTCCCCATAACGCTTTTTAAAAACACGCCAAAGAAAATATGTAAAAAAAAATAACATCGAATAATACTGAAACAGTAAAAAAGTAAAAAGTCTGATTTCTAAACTCAGAGGCAAACATCCTTCTTATCGTATTTTATATGTGAGCATAATACGACAGCACAATTAGAAGCCATGTTGGACCATCAGAGTTGTTCTAGCGCCACCCCTGGAAATCATCAACCCTCCGCCGCCCAGTGTCCCTGAAATTGAAATCAGAGTTGGTTCCATAATACAGAGATGGCACGGGTGGGATGAAAGCATTTGACCAGGACATGTCCCCACCTCCGCTGCTGCTGCTGTCTGGATAGGGAAAGTAGCAGTCAGGTTTGGTTGTCTGTCCATAACCGTAGCTGGGGTCAGACATCGCCCCGTGGCCTGTTTGGACACTGTGATACGCCAGAGGATGCGTCATATAACTTTGTGGAGTTATCTGGACATTGCCAGCGGTGAACTGAGGACACGCGTTGATCCGAGCAGCGTCTGAACGAGGAGCCACCCCACCACTACGCCCCGCAGCGGCCGTCATGAGAGTCGTGTGATCTGGTGCCATGTGAGGATTTTGGAGCGGTTGTTGGTAATACCACTGTTCAGCGTAACCCATCTCAGGTGTGCAGGGAATGTAAGTGTGGGGCACGGCAGGCGACAGCTCCTCAGTGTGTTTGTGTCGGTATTCTGTTGCCATCTCTTCATCAAAGTTCCCTCTTGATCTCTCTTGAGAACCATGGTGTCTGTTGTGATTCCTCTCCCAATAACCCTTGTGGTCTTCTCTCTCAGTTGTGTCTTTGGACTGGCTGAAGTGTTCATTATCATTGGAATCACCATCCGCCATTTGATACAGAGTGACTGTGCAGTTTTTCTCTCCTGCCATGTATTGACCGGCCTCTGCATCTCCACTGTAGAGGTGTTCAGCATGGTCAACGGCAAACGATCCAGCGTCGCCATCATCAGTGTCGGACTTGGGTGATGGGAAGAGGTCTGAGGCCGGTGGTGGTGAACAGGACACCGACAGGATGTCCTTGCTGAAAGACGTCCTCTGCAGCACCACTGGACCTTTGGTAAGAGGCAGGCTTACCGTAAATAAAGTATCTGCCACTTTCCCCTTCTTCCTCTTCGCCGTCGTCCTTTTCCCCCAATTTGACAGAAGGGCAGAACGTTTCTCCGTCATGCCTTCAACCGAGGTCTTGTTCACACTATGCCCTGAGCAAAGAGCGTCAAGTGGACACACAAGTTGAAAAGCAAAAGGAAATAATAAGAATATCTCATTACAGAAAGAAAGAAAGAGGTTTGGCCCCAGTCCGTACAGTATCTTTCAAAGAAACACACCTCTGACAGTTAATTTGTTTTTTTGGGTGCTTGTATCCCATCCTTTACACAGCATCCTCATACCTGAAAGTGAAAGAAATGCAATACATGGAGCATACAAAAAAAACACAACCGTCAAGTCTTTGCATTGAAAAACACACAAGACCAACGTTCGTGTTCAAAATGTGCTTCAAACACTGATGAGGCTGAAAGAGAATAAAGAAGATGATAAAAAAAAAGGGGTGAAACAGAAGTTCCACTTTTTCTGGGCAACAGAGGCTTTCACCATGGATTAATCGTCATGGGAATAGTGTTTCAAACATATAAAAATGGACGCATCTCAACCAAAAGTTTCAATCATATGTAGCGTGACTGTTTATACTGTACGGTTTTGTACTGTTTATTTTCATTAACAGTACAAAACCGTAAATTTTAATGACAGTCAAAAACGTTTTACGGTAACATAATGGTAACCCTGCTTAAGTTCATCAAATGTTTTTGAGAACACAGTCCAAAGCCTGATTATGACGGGGGATTATGACCTATATTGCAGGCCAGCCACCAGGGGGCATTGGATGATTTTGCTTTTGGGGAACTGTTATGTCGACCATCTTTATGTTTTCAAACAAAAGCGCTTGGGAGGTTTCTCTTGATGAAACCATAGATGAATACTGTGAAGGGACAGAGTGTAGAGTACAGGTCATACTTACACCTCGAGTCACTCCTCAAGAGCTCAGACCTGTTTATGGCCACACAAACAAAAGCAAACACACAAATCTGTACTTACACCAGTGGTAACTTCTGCCAGTCAGTTGGATACAGAGTGAATCTGGTGCGTTTATCACCTGGGAACATAAGATGTTTAAACACTGATGCAAGAATACGAGTACAGGAGCAGTCAAGACCTTGCTGGTGAAGGACATGAGTCGTCTTACACCTAGAATAACCAGAGCAAGGTAAACTGTGCAGAGTAGTCAACGCGATACCTTCAGCTCTCCTCTGCCTTCCTCTCGCTCCACTTTTTTGGCCAGTGATTGGAGGAAGTTGTCATTAATATCTGCAGTCGATGCTTCCACCTGCTCAGGATAAGTTTCCGTCTAAAAAAAAAAACGTACTCCTGGAATGTTCATTACTGCCCGGCAACACATAATGTGTTTCTTTCAATTTCAGGTATTGATACAACAAACTGACCAAGTAGTTGATGAGATGGGAAGAGTCGGTCAGGTGATCAATGAGGTCCCTTTTGTTGGATCGGATGCGGCAGCAGTGGCATAAGAAAAGGAAGGTGCAGCCAGTGTCACTCCTGCACTCGACCACGCGGCACAGACCTGTTGTGAGCATATACAAGCAGCTTTTTTTTTAAAATTAGTCACAAAATCTACAATGAAATACTAATGTCCAGCACTTATTACTAGCAATGGTGAAAGAACCCATAATATTTTTCATGTCGACATCAATCAATCAAATCAGAGACCCCATTCAGACCTGGTATCAACATCCTGAGTGAACTGATCACAAGTGGACAGCTTTAAATATGCGTGTTCACACTTGGTATTAAAAGGTTTCCTGAATGTGTCTCCTATGATCACTTGAGATGGGATCTCACTTCCCCACTCACATATGCAAATGTGCATGTACATGATGTTGTTTTTACCCAGTGTGAGTTTACAGATATGTCCGATGTCACTGTGTGTGTGTGTGTGTGTGTGTGTGTGTGTGTGTGTGTGTGTGTGTGTGTGTGTGTGTGTGTGTGTGTGTGTGTGTGTGTGTGTGTGTGCGGATGTGTGGCAAGGACACATTTGCATTCCCACAGTGATAAGAATGTGGCCACTTGTGTCAAGGACCACCTCTGAATGTGGTCTGGGAGATAAGATCTCAGGACACATTTGAGTGCGTTGACACGCGTACTTAGCATTGTCCCCTTGTGATTGGCTCCCTCAGGACAGATGTTAAGACCAGGTCGGATCCGGGCCTTACACCACATCCTCAATGTGTTCTCACAGCTGCTGTTATCTATCTGTGCTCACCAATAAGAGGCTTGGTTCCTCTGTAGCCATGAAGAAAGCTGCTGCTGTTCTCTGAGAACCCAGATGGTTCAGTGTGGTTTGAGTGTGACGTTGAGATGTTTGTTAACCAGCCCTCTGACTCAATAGTAGGAGCTGCAGTTGAATGCATCAGATAAGGATTGTTGGTCTGTGTTGACATCTTATGCGAGATCACATCAGCATCGAGGGATCTCTCGCTCCTGCGCAGTTCGTGGCGACCGAGCAACACAATCCTCTGCGATTGGACGGAATGTTGCTCCAGCTGAACAGATGTAGTCTGAGAGTGGCTCTCAGGTCCACCCTGCCATTCTCTTACAGTTTTTATCAGAGTTACTGCTGTAGTGGTTGAGAGAGAAAAAGATCCATATGTATAAAAAAACAACTGATATGTACATATAGAAATAGTTCCAAAAAAACACAAGGGGAAACCGACACAGGAAATAGGAAGACCGAGATCAATCACTGACCATCATTCTCGCTGAGTGTTGCCATCTTCTGGTATAGAACGTCTTCAACCTCTATTAACTTCATGTCAAGGTGCAAAAACATGTGAGAACTCATCCGAAACGCATGTATTTGCAAACAGAAACAAAGATATACGCAGTCAAACATAAACAGAACATACCTGGACATCTCCACTCCCCTCTTTTCCCTCGATTTTCTTGGCGATCTCCATCAGTGGCCAGGCCAGCCTCGACAGGTCAGAGTTCTCCTTCCATTCACACACTAGATGGGGGTGCCAGGATTTCTGTCAAGCAAAACACCACCTGCGAGTAAACTACAACTCAACCCAGCAAGCAAACGTGCCATTACGACTTGTTTTGTGCTCGGTGTGCTCGTTGTCATGGAAATTTACTGAATCTAACTGTCCTGTTATGGAAATGTACAGATCCTCCTGTCCTGACATGACTATGCTCAAAGTTCAGTTGGATTGACCTGAAACATCATTGTATAATTCTACTTAATGTTTGCATCTGTCTGATACCAAGAGATGTTCTCTACTTTGGACCTAAACGCATTTGTTTTTCTGCCCAGTGTCTATACACTCAGGAGAGGGGGGGACATTTGACCCATTCTCTGCTGATGTCTTAGCGCTGGACATGTCCTGTCTGGCTGATATCGAAGGATGACGTGGAGCCCCTCGATCTGTGCATAAAAGCCAGCACATCATATGAGCCATTTTGTCAGATTCTTGAAGCCTGCAGTGGCTTTGAGAATTCTGTCCCTATTTGGCCAAATAGTTCCATTGTAACTCTGTTTGTGTTCAAATACATTCTCTGTAAATTGTTTCTCGACCATTAATTAAATACTTTGATATCATTGAATTGATCTCTCAGTCTGATGGTTTATTTCCTCACCAGGGAATTAAATACAAATTCCCACCACACTCGTCTCCTCTGCTTCAACCTTGATGAGGCCCTCAGCCTGTTTCTTATCTCCTGGGATTTCACACTTCACCTCTGCATAAAAGAAAACGCCTGCAAATGTTTCCTTGTCTTTCCCTCTTCGGGATGCTCACATGCTGTAAGACTGTCTTACCTTCTTTGACAAAGAATGAAGTGCACAGAAAAGACTATAATTCTCACATCTCTTTATGTCAGAAGCCTCGCCTACCTTAAGCAGTGTGGACGCCAGGCAAATCCATAGGAGGGTGGATGCATTTTCAAACAACAACGTAGCAGTGTGGATGCATCCTTGTTCTACGGTCCTACTTACAATGTAGTTGTATCTGTGGAGACTTCCCATGATGTGGTTCCGCATGTCGGCTTTACTCAGCCGACACACACACACCTCGCACAGGTACGAGGCTTCTCTGCAGCGCGCCCCCACCTTCACACACTCTATAATGCTGCCCAGGCCTGACGGGATGAAAGTACAAATTATTTCAATAAGCACAGACAACCCAAAACAAAACAGGTGTTTGTTGCTACGTACCAATAATGGGTTGTAGTCTCTTCTTGTTGTTCAGATACACCTTCAGAGAATCAAAGAGCTCGCTTGTGCTCGATAATCCTACTAACAGAGAATGCATCAGAAAAAAAACAGTGACATGCTTCTACGCGTGGTAGCCCACGTGCACACAGTGACAGACTTAACTTGCTGTGCCTCACCCGGCTGCATGTTGCAGTTGTAGAATCACCACCTGCAGAAAAAAAGCTTAATAAATAATTGTAATTCAAATTCAGAGCACTGTTTCTAAAGGAAAGCTCATGCGTCCTGTAACTAGCTGCATGGTGAAGAGGTGGACTTTGATCTCTCTTAAATGTACAGATTATATAGCAGTGCAGATTCTTATCTTATCAGACATTTCCTCGGTTTTACCCTTACTCAAGCATTCCTGTAACTGCACCTACTGAGCACATTCAGGTCGAACAGTTAGATAATGGAAATTTCCATTACACAAAGGATATTCAACATCTTGTCCAATATTCTCAAGAAATGCACCTTATTTATTAAATCTCTCTTTCTGTCACATTTTAAGTGGACTTCCACTGCACTGTGGGTTTTTTTCTTTCTTAGTTGCATATTTTTACCATGTATTTTATTGCATTTTGATATGTCTGGCTGCTTTGACAAATTTAATTTCCCTCCACGATCAATAAAGTAATCTATTTATCTATGTATCTATCTATAACCTATATTCACATTGTTTTGTAATGATGTGTGTGTGGAAGATTGACCAGTTGTTTATCTAAAAGGGAAACTTTAGGGTGATGATTATTGCTTAGAGATTTGAACTTTATTGCCTCTTTGAAGCCTCAACTTTATCTCCTTGTATATGGTTGGGATCTCACACCCCGGGTCTCACTCCAGGGATCGTCCACAGAGACGTGAAGGCAGGATGTCTCCCCCACTGATAAGACATCAGGAGGGTAATAAATACCTTTGCATACCCTATGAAGGGGGGCCTGAGGGTTAAAAGAACACAGACCTCACCTCTTATCTGTGCTCATATGTATTGTCATTCAGAGTGATGTGTACTGAGTCTGTCTCCAGATGCTGAATATCTAGTACTGACTTTTTATTGCCCCATTAAAAAACCCCCGGTATAAATGAGAGGGTACTGAGAGCAAAGTTTTCAACTTTAAATGTTGCATGCCCCCTTTAAGAGTGTCAGCTGACTTTTAAAAGGCATTTCCAATCAATAAAGTTTGTATATTTTGCTAAATTTGTGTTACTCCTGTGGCTCGATATTAAACTATAACCACCAACAGGGGGCGCTGCAGCACCATCAGATCGTTCACACACAAGTCAATAGGTGTCCCTACAGTGAGCTTGTTCAAAATGATTATTATTATTAGATTAAAAACACCAGATGAAGTTGTGATGACTGTGGATTCATTGTAATAATTATCCTTGTTTGTAAGTTAAACAGAAAACAAACAACAAACATAAACAAACCATTTGATTCTAACAACTATTAATGCAACTTTACTCGGGAACTAACGGAAGAATTATTTCCCTACTGGGTAATTTTTACATGAACCTCAAATCAACAACTCAGAAAGTCGGAACTTGTAAACTTCACAAAAACACAAAAAACACTTTTTTTTTACGATTAATGTCCACATGTTTCCCACACACCTGATTCTTTCTACTCGCTTTCACACACAAATACAAAACACGTTGTTTACTGCGTCCGTGAACACATCAACTTCTCAACTAACTAAGGTTCCGGGGAGCACGTGAATGCACCGATAAGGTTGTTGTTTGTTGTTGTTTTTCACCACAAATAACTTCGACATGTTCGCATCAATCCATCGAATATAAGAAAAAGGAGTAATTCTCAAGTTACACGAGCAACAACTTTCAAGACGTTGACTTCCTGCTTACCGATAAAAAACAGCGTCTGTGATTGATCCCGATGTAGAGTTCCGTCTAGTGACTTTACTGTGAGTCAGGCTGCACTGATCCCTGGTCAGTTCCATATGACTGGGGCGGAAAGTAGTGGAAATGGTTTAGACTATTTACACCCAGAGGCAGAATCTCAGTGCGAAGGGAATCTGGTTTATTACAGCCTCCGTATTTATAACCCTAGACAAACACATCTAGTTACTGCTGACGTGTGTGCGTGTGCGTGCATGTTTGTCATATTGTGTGTTTCCTGGAAGTCGTGTGTATATTTAGAACATGTTCTTTTGGCTAGAACTGGATTAAGGTCTGGCTAGATAAGGTTTGGCTAGATATTAAAGCCAAGTCAACAAGTAACACAACATCGTTCATTCAGAGATCAAACTGGTCCCTAGACCCCAAACTACCTGTCAGCAAATCATTCCACAACACTAACAACAACAAACTTTCACTCAACAATTCAGATCTTTCAACTATCTTGAACTTTTCTCACACCAAGCGTGAAAATATATAATGTATACATTCGAAACTTCAACATTACATTGATATAAGGTGCATAACTGAAAGTAGGTTATACGCAAATACAAGCTTCATCCTAAAGTTAACTCAAAGTGCAGTTTGAAATGTTTTAGACTGAGAACATGTCGTCTGAATAACATAGAACCAATTTGCATTGCTACAAAGTTGCATATGTGGTAATTGCTTACATTTTAAACTAAATCATGATACATGCGACTACACAAAATATATCCTCAATGCAATCAAAGTTTAAATGTGCTCATTGTGCATATATGATTCACCCAATCAGAAACATTTTAAATCATAGGCACCAGGAGGTCCCAGTCGAGGCACAAGATGTCATTCTAGAAAGTAATTCTCAAGTTACACGACCAATAACTTTCTTCCCCTTTTTTCTGCGGACATTTGGTAAAAAGTTAAAGACGTTGACTTCCTGCTTACCGATGAAGAACAGCGTCCGCGATTAATCCCGATGTAGAGTTCCGTCCAGTGACTTTACTGTGAGTCGGGCTGCGCTGTTCACTGTTAAATATTCAATATTCAATACTCACTGTTCACCATTCAGTTCCATGTGACTGGAGCTGGAAGTTGCGATTGCGCACTGCAGCGCCTCAGTTTCTGCTTCGACCAATCGAATCAACAGCTTGTTGTGTGTGTGTGTGTGTGTGTGTGTGTGCGTGTGTGTGCGTGTGTGTGCGCTTAGACCTTACAGAGTGAGGTCATTTTGCCCAAACCTGGCTGTAGTTCAAAGCTTTGTGAAGTTCCATCACCACTGACGAGTTGCAGAGTTCATTAACCAAACAAAGCATAGAGTTAAAGCTGTAGTTAGGGGCTGGGGAATGAATTATGCCAACGAGTGTCCTGACTAAGATAGAAGTACAAGTGTGTGTGTGTGTGTGAGGAATTCACATCTTCAATGGACTGTGTGAAGGTTAAGATTTTTTTCCTTTCACTCAAGCATGATCTTATTTTGATTCCAAAGGTCAGGGTCACAGTGGCCTCACAAAGTAGATTTATGTATTTCTTGATATCTTAAGATCAGCTTGAGGGAATGTCTTCAAATTTGGCACAAACTCTGACTTGGACTCAAAGATGAAGTGATTGGATTTGGGCTGACTAGCAGTATCCAATGATTGGACGGAGCCAACTGTTGAAGAATATCCTCATGAAGAATACACTTCCTGTAATTGCTCACTTAGGTTGTACGTGAGGGACTTTCTTATCGTCGAGCCAATTGTGTGTGTCGCCCTTGTATGTGTTTTTGTCCAGATAAAGTTACAACTGAGGATCTGGTATTTCCCGTAATGCAGCCAAGTTTGATCAAAAAAAGTTATGTAACTAGTCATAGAACACTGTTCATTTTAGAGGTCAAGCTACACACAATAGAAGCAGCAGCAGTCCCACATCATGCATTTATATCATTAATAATGAGCACACAAAACACTATTGTAGACCTTTTTTTTTTTTACAGTTCAAAAGAAGTTCTCTTCTGTAGTCGTAAAGAGAAACCCCCGTTCTCCTGGATAGACTTTTAGCCAACATTTGGAACCCCTCAGCCTCAATGCATCGGGCCTATAGAATACCTTTATAGTGGAAAAACACACTAACACATTCCAAAGAATACTTGAACATACAGTAATATAACTACAATTAATAATATGACACCAGTCGTAAGCTTATGATAGATACATTATTTCCTCCATATTCTATTCTCTCTCTCTCTTTATACATATATTGTCATGACTCTGAACTGAGCTTCTGGATTTCTGTTGACCTCCTTAGTTTATGGACATTTACCTTGGTTTTGTGTTTGGTTGTTTTCCTTCTGAGTGTAATGGACATGTTAACTGTCTGTGAAACCTTGTATGTATAATGTCTTTTTACTCCATGAACTTTCCTTCTCCTTGTACGAAAAAAACGAATGCAGATGCGGCCATCAGAACTGGCTGTGATCCAGTAGTGATTGCGCTAACGGAAGTATCATTGTTCAAAGTGTTTCCTCTATCTGACGATAGTTGTATGACTAGAATACCATAAATATCTGAAGGAGTGAACTCTTCTTGGTCAGACTCTTGGTCATTTCCCCTATGTATTGATCATGTTGAATCCTGTACAATGTAACCTTTGTTGACTGAATGAATCTTTGCCTGATTGCCTGAACTACGGCATTGTTGCCTTGATGTCATCAGAAGATCCTGACCCTTAGAAACAACCTCAACCAGAGGGAACGAGCCAAAGATATAAAGAGGAAGAACAGCTTCCCATCGGGGTACAAACTACAAACCAACCTTCTTGTGTATTGTCGTGTTCTTTTGTCCCGAGGTATGAGAAGAGCCGGTCTCGGTTTGGTTCAACAAGTATTTATTTAGAAGCAATGAAAAGCTACAACATAGCTATGGGCACTCAACTCACAGCCCCGGCCATCTAATAGCACGGGGTAGTCTAGAGTCGCACCGAACGGACGGCGGGTGCAATATTTATAATGAGGGGGAGTCACCGTGGTTTAGACCTTGGCTATCCCTTGCTGGTGCGCAGGCATGGTCCCCAGCCTATTGGCACTGGAATCTGCGAATGATGAGGAGCCGCTCCCAGGTTCGCCCCTCCTTTGACAGTAGCTGGGAAAATCTTCACATTTCTGACAGTGTTTGGTTTCATGCTTCAGCTGAAGCCTTGTGGGTCTTCAGTATTTTTGCAGATATGGTGTTGTTGTTCATTGGAGTGAGAAACCTTGTGTTCCTGCGTTATCGGCTGTATGTTCTGTGTGCGTAAGCATGCGCATTTTCTAGACAAAACAACGCCTTTCCTATCTGTCCTTCAGAACCTAGTGGCAGCTGCTTGAATTCTTTCTAAGGGTAGGTCACAGTTTCTTAATGAGCACAGTGCATTCATGTATGTGTGATGTTGAAAAAAGCTAATGGAGTTTAGGCTGTAATATAGTAAGTTAGGTATGAGAACAAGTTAAAGTACAGTGTATTGTATGCCACAGATGTACAGTCTTCTCAAAACAGGCCTTATCAGACAGGTGCAAGACTGAACTGCGAGGTGACGCACACACACACACACTAACCAACTTCAAGATTAAAACCAGCCAGCAACGGCTACTAAAAGTCACTATGTGAAGGCCACATATTCAGCCCAAACTGCCCCTGCCCCCACCCCTGTCTAACATACTGCATTTGTTTAGAGTTCAGTTTCATTGCCATCTTCACAGACACACACACACAAAGAAAAACATGTATTATGCATTATGTATATAGGATATTACATTATATCTGTACACCATTAGGAGTAATAGTGTCTGTTGTTAAGATTTTAATAATATAATTAGACACTATAGCCCCGAAAAGGATTGATTTTACACGCACCATGTTTGTACCTTAACAGAAAGAATTGTTTTGTTATGTGTTAGGACTGTAATACATGAATGCACTGTGCTCATTAAGACACTGTGACCTATGCCTTAGAAAGAAATCAAGAAGCTGCCCCAGCTTCTGAAGGCCAGATAGGAAAGGCGTTGTCTTGTCTGATGAATACGCATGCTTACGCACACAGAACATACAGCCGATAAAGCAGAAACACAATGTTTCTCACTCCAATGAACAACAACACCGTATCTGCAAAACTACTGAAGACTCACACAGCTTCAGCCGGATAAAGGCTTGTTTTTAATACACAAAACTTAACACTGTCAGAATGTGAAGATTTGCCCAGCTACTATCAAAGGAGGGACGAACCTGGGAGCAGCTCCTCATCATTGGCGGATTCCAGTGCCTAGAGGCTGGGACCAGCCTGTGCACTAGCCACGGTGACTCCCCCTCGTTATTGACCAATGAAGTTCTACCTACTATTACAAATATTGCACCCGCCGTCCGTTCGGGGCGACTCTTGACTACCCCGTGCTACTGATTAAAGCCGAGGCTGTGCATTGAGTGCCCATAGCTATGCTGTACCTTTTCATTGCTTCTAAATAAATACTTTTTTGAACCAAGACCGACTCTTCTCTCTACCTAAGGATAAAAGAACACGACACTGTCTAATTCCACAGATACTCCCTTATCTCCAAGCAGTTCCCAAGGTCAGGTTATAGATAAAGGGCCAACCAGCAGTAAATTCTAGTGTCTACATTGAATAGGTGATGCAAGTAGAGGGAGATATATGCAGATGTGGTCCGAGACATCATCAGACTTGGGAGGGGACAATTACTCATGTTACTCTGTTGGCGTTTGTATATCGTTCCACCTTCTGGTCTCCATCATGCATCAAGTCCACATGAATCTCTCCTGCATGAGACATCAGCTGCTGCCTGAGTTCTCCTTTCATCAGCCTCCAGAAAAACTTCCATAACACAAACTAGTTCAAAAGTAACGGAGGGAGCAGAGGAAGTGAGGATTGATACTGTCCTCCCCCACAAATACCACGCATGCGGGGGAGGACAGTCTTGAGCAGTAAAACCCTCCCTTCCTCTCCTCCCACCGTTACTTTTGAACGACTTTCAGGCACTGTCCACAAATCTCTCACTAGGCCCGCTGTCTGTGGATTCAGGTGTTCACACGCCCTCAAAGATTCTTACTTTAAGACCACAGGGGACAAGTGAACACAACAAAGTTATTTTGTGTGGTTTTTACAGTCCTGAATGATTGAATCAACGCTCAACCGAGTTTCAAGGCATTTAATACTGGTCGAGAAGCAAACTTACACAGAGTCTATTGAACACAAACAAAGTTACAGTGTTTCTATTTGGCCAAATATCTAAATTCAGAGCGTGTTTACCCCTGAAAGACCGATCGACTGTAAAACCCAGACTTGGAACACAGAGATAACACAGACTTCAGAAATGCTATTGAGGCCCTTGTTGACATAGTGAGGGACAAATTCCCTCTGAGACTGAACTTCTCAACTATCACCAACATGACACAGGAGCCAGAGGAGTCAGGCAGTTCGTTTCTGGCAGACCTGACGACAGCTTTCGTCACAGTGGCCTCATCAAACCTGACCTAATGGGCAGACGGCCTGTGGAGCCTTCTGAAGTCCATCTGAAAGAACATCACCTGAGCAGAATTGGCACAGATGGTGAAGAGATCCTGTGTAACTTGGAAAACCTGCCCACTCGCAGATATCCTGCAGCCTGCTGAACACGCTGAGGATGAGCAGACGTTTCCTGTCTGCTTTCTGTTATGTTTCCTGTTTACCACAATGTATAAAAACCTTCTAACTATTCAAGGTTCCACTCTGAGTGTTGATTCTGACTGTGTAACCCTCTGCAGAGTTTACAATTAAAAACTCAAAGACAACTCCCGTCTGAGAAACGCTTTATTTCACATCTCGAGATAAATTTCCACTATACGCACAACTGTCCATGCCCAACGCATGTGCAGACATGACCCGACGACCTGTCCGAGGCCAACCCGGAAGAGGCAGAAGTCGTGGTAGAGGCTCACAGGGGACAAGTGAGTTGTGTGGTCTTTACAGTCCTTCCAAAAACACTGACTGCAGACTGAGACTATTATATTCTCTCCCGGACGATGCCTTTTAAGCAGATATAGAGATACAAAACTAACCACACTGCACCGCACTATCCATAAACTTCACACAGCAATTTTAGGAAGAAGGAAACAGTTATGAAAAATCTTTTAATAAATCAACAGTTTTCACAACAATTTTATTCAGATGAACAAAATGTGAATATAAAACTATGCCCGAAATCAGCTGAAAATGTAACATTAAAACTGTTAATACTGGAACCATCATCAGCAGTTAAATCCTTTTTCAGAGTTTATAAAATGATCCTTCATATTCAAAATAAGATATAAATTCAGTTTCAAACATTCACAGTATCCTGAACTCACTGCTACAACAGAAAAAACACTTAAAATTCGTATCTATTAAAATGCCAGTGTCGTAGGTTGTTCAAAATGAATGAACACATCTTCACAAATGTTCACAAAGCAGAACCTTAGAAATATACAGCACCGTGCACTTGTGAACATACAGAACATACAAAAGCAAAGGCACTGATTTCCATCTGTTAATACTTAAATAAGAATATAACAACAAATCTAGGTTTTCTCTTCAATTGGTGCAAAATTAAAATGGCCGTAACTTAATAATTTACTGTTGTAAACAAAGCGGGAAAATGTCCAACAGAAAAATGTTGCTACAAAAAACAAACAAACAAAAAGAAATGCCTGCAAGCCTGTGATAATATTATGTTAAGTACCTTTATAGTCACAAGCGAACAGACACTATTCATGAAGATCCTGAGCCGTCATCTGTCCTCAGACCACTTCCCCATGGTCTTACACTCCTAAACTGAAAGAATATTTAACGGCTGCACAGCAGAAATCACTTGTAAGATCCTGGTAACAACAATGCTTTAACAAGTTGTATGATGGGATGTAAGAGAAGCTGTATTGACCATAGAGGGAGCTGCAGCAACTAACAAAAAAAAAGGCAGAAGCAAAGAAAGAGTTTGCAGAAGCCTGGGAGATGTTTTCACTGTTGGCTGGAGGGAGGAGATTGAAAAGCTGGAGGTCTGTTGTAAACCTGGTAAAAGTACCGTGGCATTATGTCGCTGATGCTCTGCCCCGGAACAACTCCGCTGGTGCTGCATGCGGTCAGGTCAGTTAGCCTTTGTGAATGGTTGGCTGGAATAGTGAAAGGAACCGCTCCTAAGTTCACAGCATCATTTGTCACGTTGCCAAAGCCAGCAGACCGGGTGGCACTAGTCAATGAGGAGCGCTGCCACTGCCACTGCTGCTGCTGCATATCCAGGCTCAGCCGTCCTGGGATTGGTGGCGCTGTGAAAACGTATCCAAATGTTTGAAAACGCATCTGAACTGATTCCTGCTCTGGATTAATCTGACCTGGGTAGAGCCCTTCATGTTGGTATAAACCCTGAGGATAAACAGACGGGTTCTCTGGGGTTGTGCAACCAGCGAAATTCACAGAAACAGGATGTCCGTATCCCCCTGGAGCTGCCGGGGTGATACTGGGGTTTGCAGTTTGATCTGTGGACAAACTGTGAGCGTCCTGAATTTCTCTCTTCACCTCAGTGTGGTCATGTTTTTTATAGCCACCGATAGGTCGCTGGTGAGTGTGGTCAGACCTGGCAGTTATGATGGGTTTAATGGGCAGCTGACAAACACTAGTGGTGTCGGTCGTAGTGTGACTTTGTAGCTGTGATACCTGACCCGTGTTAAAGTTGGCAGCCACACAGGTGAGATGAGGCTGGCGTTTGCTCACATTTACAGACATATTCTGAGCATCGGCGCTCTGGTGCTGTAGCTCATCGGGGGGGGCAGTGTTGACAGAGGGTAGCGTGGTGCCGACGGTTGCTGAGGACAAAAGGTTGCCTTTTGGTGAATGCCCCCTTGGAGATAAGCTGTTGACACACGGAACTTTTGGAATGACGTGTTGGTGCTCGGACTTTAAATCCACGCAAGGTGCTGTTGAAAGCATCCCCTCCAAAGATTCAATGGAGCGCGGAATATCTTTTAATGAAGCTTCAAGCCAAGAACACTGTGAATTCCATTGTGATGCCTTTTCCTCCATTTTCACTTCAGCCTGCTCAAACCTTGAAGCCCATTTTCCTTCCACACCCCTTTCAGAAGTGGAGGTTGTGGCGTCGGCATGACCTGGAGCTGACCTACAAGGGGACAGTTTCTTCTCAGATTTCTTCTGCAGCACCAGCTTTATAAGGTCATCAAGCATTGACCATTTCACTGTCCTCTCTTCGTCACATCCAGGTCCCGTTTCTTTCTCCTCTCCAGATACGGGGGTGAAGGTTGCAGCAGGGTTAACAGTGTACTCGAGAGCTGGTTCAGAGCTAGGCTGACGGTGCGGTGCCAATGAGCTGCGTGTGTGTTTGGCTGGCAAAGGATCATCGAGTTGGGGGTCATCTGTGACAAGCGCTTCAATAGGTGGATCAGCTGGACGTTTTCTGGTTGGAAGGCATTTGTCTTTGAGAGACAAACAAAAAAGGAACAAACTTAAATTTAGTACAGATTAGAGAAGGTAAATGATTTTGTGTCCTTGATAAATGTGCGTGTATTGTGTGTAAACAGAAACACACACACACACACGCACACGCACGCTGTTGGGACTCACCACTTTGCTGTGGAGTACTGACTGGTAGAGACAAAACGCCACTTTCCTCTTCTGTCTTGATTCTTGTCACCATGTGAAAAGCTACAAAAAACAATGAACACAGTTGACACTAGTTACTGTTTAGTCACTTACACCAGCAGGTGTGACACAGTCGTGAATGAAACCTACTGCTACCTTCACTGAATGGAGCCGTCC
Organism: Hippoglossus hippoglossus; assembly: GCF_009819705.1. NCBI lineage: Eukaryota > Metazoa > Chordata > Actinopteri > Pleuronectiformes > Pleuronectidae > Hippoglossus > Hippoglossus hippoglossus. Next base: position 10,393,358 of record NC_047161.1, read on the forward strand.
GCACATGTTCAAACAGCTCGGGTCCCAGCAGCACACGCTTTGTGAGAGAAAACAATCAGAGGAGAGAATATTTATTTCCACTTTGTGCATTAAATTATTTTATTTATTGTGGAATCAGTAAAAGAGACAACTTACATCTGTGTTTATAAAATTCCCACAAATCCCTTTTGATAAAGCTTATAGTTAGAGCTGGTTCAGGTCTGTCTTGGTCCTGCTCTTCGTTATGCCGCTAGAGGCCTAGGTTGTCAGGGACACATGGAGCTTCTCCTTCCTCCTCTTCCTCCTCCTCACATTAATGTCTTTTTCTGACTTGACTTCTTCCCTGGAGTCCTTGTGCTTTATCATTGCAGATGTAGGATCATGGCTGTGGTTGTGGATTATGATTACAACTAGATTGCTTAGATATATAATATGTCTACTGACATATAAAACCATTACTGGCAATACTTCTATCATTAAATGGTAAATTATTTATATCAATATAGCGCTTTTCTTCTCTTGATAACCACTCAAAGTACTTTACAGTACAGTTTGTCCTTTACATTGCTGCTCCCTTCATCTGTCAGGCATTTTCTTTTGTATAAATACTTAATACAACACAAAACATTAATACACATCTCCATTTATCACTCTCTTTTCTCATGAATGTTATATTGTTATTTTGTTTGGGCATATGTTTTCCCTGTTAAAAGCATTTTTGTTGTTTTTCCTCACTTTAAGGGCAGAGGATGTCACACCTATGAGACAAATTGGGATTTGGGAAAATTTGATTGATGACTGATCTATTTGAAAATATGTTTTGCTGACAAGTGCGTAACATATTGACCTGATACAATACCCGTGCAGTTACCTTGTAAAAAAAGTCTCTTTTTGAGAGTTCCGTCACGACGTCCTTCAGAATTTTGAATTTTATTTCTTGAGCCAGATCCTTCAACGGCCAGAATTGCAGCATAAAATGCGGATAAGACCTCAACTGAAAGACATGCATATTGAATCATTAAAAATGTGGGAGCAAATGTAAAATACATTTTTTAATTCATTACTGAGACACCACTCACCATGTATTTGACCACGTGATCCGTATTGATCAGGTGTTGAAAGATGTGATGGATGGAGAGCGTCTCCTCGCAGCTCTCGCACAAGAAGAATAAATTCCCAAATATCCCTCGACACTCCCACACATTGTCCAGACCTGAGGAGGACAAGTCTTCTTTAATTATAATGTATGCTTTTGTGAAATGACATGAAATGAGGGGAGTTCAAAAGGATTGTCACACCCACCTATGATTGGTTCAGTGTCCTTCTCACTTGCGCTAACATTTGTGGATGAATAACTGCGGCCCTGATTTCTTTCTGTTGCAACACCAAAACAAAAATCACATATCAGTACATGAAATGACTAAAGCCAACAGATCCACATGGTGTAAATGCATAATACCTACCGACTGAAACGCTTGGGAGCACCCCTGATGCACTGGGCTGCTCGTGCTCTGGTGTCGGTACATGTTCTGCTTTGAGGCTGGGTCTTGATTGGTCCTGCTGCTCCGTGTTCACCGGAGCTGAGGAGAACTGGTCTGGGCTGGGGGACATTACAGGTGACGTCTTCCCTGTGTCCTGCATCTCTGGGTCACTTCTCTCCTGCTGCCGTCTGTTCTCAAGAGTCCCTTGGTGTGTATGAGGGGTTTGGGCACAGGTGCATGCAGATTCTGAGTAAGCGGCACAAGGATCTGCATGACCGGGTTTCTCTTGGACTTGGACGAGTGTACAGGTGTTCTCCTGCTGCGGCTGGTTGTTGGTAAGAAGCTCTGGTTTTTCATCCTGAGGTGTGTCAATCACTGAAAAGAAAAGAAAACATTTGGCCCAGTGTAATTCCAGATCTGAGAGTTTCATTCACAGGTCTATTAGTAACATAAAAAGAATAAAAATACATGCGTTTCTCAAGTCATCACAACTTAAGATCAAGATTAAAGTCCTAACTATGGTGACGATATGTCCAAAGACCACGACATCATCTCAGCAATTTACGTATTAAATCATAAGTTCAAATGCGTTTGCATGATGCTCAGAAATGAAACTTGAATTTACCATCATCTAAGCTTGAAGCCTCACATGAACTGGGGAAGGCAAGTTTTGGTCTCAATGATTCTGGAGCATCATCAGTGAAGGGGGGCGGGGCCTGATTCAGCATCATATTCAGTCTTTCTATAGCTGAGAAGAAAGAGACAGAGGATTAAGACCAAAACAGTAACCAACAATAACCTTATCAATAAAACTGTTCACTTCCATGAAAACAAATACAATTCTTCACTGTCGATAATTCTCCTGCAAAGTTGAACTTGTAGTGGAAAAACAACTAAGTATAGTTTAAAATAACTAAGTGTGGTTGAAACCTATTTTGTAGTTGTAGAGTAACTTTTTGCAGACCTGTCCAAGACTTTTATGACCTGAACTGTTTATGACCTTTCTATATACCTGTATTACCTTTCTATTACTTATTGACTGTCCAAGAACCTAATGGAAACGTATGCAGATCATTTATTCCTGTGTTTTAATTCCTGTCTCAAACTGCGCCCACAGAACCAGTCTGAACTGGCTCAGACAAACAGCCTTAGTTCTCCTATATAAGATCCTTGCATTTGACTGTTCTCCATCTTCACTCTGAGATCCCTGTGACTCTCTGTGTTGATCCTTTCTGCAAAAAGCCTCTATTAAAATACACGTGGATAAATTTGGTGTTCCAGCCTCTTGTATTTCCAGATTTCCATCACAAACTTTTTCTATTTTACCAAATTATATCAAAGAAGACGTATGTTTTTCAGTTTTTCCTCTGGCGTGTTATTTCGTTTTTTATGCATGTATAGAGAATATCTTTACCTGTTTTGGCATCCAGGCGATCACGCAGCTCATTATAGACATCATCCGTCACTTCAATTGTCTAACAGAAACAATGACAAAATCACCCACTCGTGTTAACTAAAAGTCAAACCAAGCTACCATAAATAATGTACATGTCTGTGCCATTTACAGATGGACAATTTGATGCATGTTTATCTGTTTCATCAGTCTAAAGGTCTTTCTCCATATTATCTGGATACTTTATCATCTCTTAGCAGTTTTAACAAAAGTTAATACCTCGTACTAATGTACAATAATTATTACAATATACTACATCTTAAAAATGTCAACACTGGCACTTAATGATTTGACCAGTACATTGTGTATAAAAGTTCCTTTGTTTTTATTAGAATATTTATTCGTGGCATATTTTAAGTGGTCTTAACCTACTTTGATGATGTGATACAGTATGTACAAAGATTAACAAACACAATAACTGTATATTTTGAATCATATTGACTGTATGATGAGAATTGTGCAGGTCACCTGGCCCCTCCGGTTTCCACATTTCCTCTCCAGCTCAGCCAAGTTTGCAACAACCATGGCCCAGTTATTCGGCGACTCCAACATATCGGAAAGGAACCCGCTGTACTTCTTTTTCTAGGTAATTCAAAGCACACAGTTGAAATCAGGTATACTGCCCTGCCTTACGAGATTCTCAAACCAAGTTCACACTACAAGACTTTCAAAGTCGTGGGATCGCTGTGCAGTTCACACTACGGCTGCTTTCAGACCAGCAATGAACTCCGGAGAATGTCAGGGGATTATCCGGAGTTGGGGCTGTATGTGAGAACACAAATGGCAAATAGTCAGAGGCTTCAGACATTCTCCAGAGGTTTTTTTCTGTCTGAACACGACCCGAGTCCAATGAAGTTAATGTAAGCTGCACTGAGTTTGTGTTACTCTGTCCCTCACACGCATGGTTATTGATTGACTTCCCCAATAACAGAGATGTGCAGTCAGGGGCACCTCACCACGACATGTACCTTCACCACCATCCCCCTGTCTAGAATTCCAGAAGGTTGGAAATCTAATGCAACACGTCTGTAAACCTCTCAAGTCTTTGAAGAGGTTACACAGCGATTGGAGACTGCAGATCGAGCACCGATTTGGCTCCGATCTGGGGCTTTTAGTCTGCGACTTCCAAAACTCACCCGAGACTGGAAAATCAGGCTTAAAATCCTGTAGTGTGAACTAGGTTTTACATTTAATACAACAGCACTTATCAGGCACGTACCACACATTGATACACGTGGCTCCTGCTGGTGAGGTGACTGGATTCATTCAGCCTGACTGAACACAGCTGACAGTAGATTTGCTTCTTGTTTCCAGAAGTCACTGTAATCACCTCGTCTAAGCCTGTACGACAAATATACAGAACTCACAACAATCAAAATGAGTTGACAGGAAAGGAATTGATGTACAAAAAGAATGATAACACTCACCAAGTCTGGGAGGGTTTTTGTTTCCCTTGTTTGTGAAGGCCTGTGACGGCTCTGTGGGGGGACTCTTGTATTCAAACCTGACAGACGTGTCAGTGGGAGTGGCAGGTGGATTGCTCTTGTGAATATGTGGTGCAGCATCAACATTTGACAACATTGAATTCATCGCATGTACAGTCTTGGCGGAGGCTTTGATATTTTCAAATTGACGTGATGTTTGAGTCACTGTAGCCACGGCTGCATTTGTCACTGTAGTTTGAGGTGTAACTGTAAATTTGGATGCTGTTTCAGAATGCGTAGGTACACAAGTGGTTTTATGCACCACTGTGGATCCGGTTTGAGAAGCGGGTAAAGGTCTGCATGAAGTCGCTGCAGTTTTGGTTGCCGCGCCAGGTGTGCTTTCCATCGGTTTCGTCAATGTTGTGGATTTTGTGGTTGAGACCATCCTGGAGATGCTCATGTTAGAAGTAGACGTGCTTCCCATCAGTGTGGAAGAGGCTGCTGTATACTTAGAGGAGGTTGCAGGACAGACGGTGGTAGTTGTCGGTTTAGTGGTGGTTGCAGTGGCAACTGATTTGGCTGCTGTACATTTGTAGGTCGTTTCTCCCAATGTGGTGGGGGCTCTGGTACAGTTGGATGCAGTTGCTGTAGGTTTGCGGACAGTTGCTATCGGTTTAGTGTAGTCTGGAGTACACTTGGAAGAAATGGAGGTACATTTGGTGATGGCTGTCGTGGATTTTGTGGGGGTAGTAGGGGTAGAATCTAAAGTCGTTGCAGTATGAGGTGTCCCCCCTACTTTTAAAGAGGTTAATGCTTTCAATCGTTCCATGATTGTGTTTGGGGCGATTTTATCTCCTGAGTTATTCCTTCTGGGATCACAATGCAAACCGGCAGCGTTTGTCCCACGTTTGGGTTGAGGACTTGATGCATCTCGAGTGCTTTCAGTCATCACAGACATGGGTGCAGTTACTGATGAAGGTTTTGTCTCAGAATTTTCTGAGTCAATATCCATATCTATCACCTGCAAAATGAAACAACCATATTTTATCTGTTAAACTCCATCAGGGGAAATTACATGTTTGATATAAAACATGAATGCAAACACAGAGTAGACATGCAAAGTTCAAACAGAATTGCACATGAACTAAGAAAAAGCTGGAGTTTCCTGTTTGATCAGCTCAGAATGCAGTTATTTGGTATGACAAACTGAAGGAGAAGAAAATGTTTTTTCCCAAACTGACCTGGAGGGTGTCCATCCCGGAGTAAAACTCAAGTTTAGCATGAACGGTGACTGAGGCCGGCTCAGGTTGAGCAGCAGGCAAAGCTGGGGCTAAAGAGAGTTCATGCTGTTTGTCCTGCTGAGCCAGAAGTGCCTTTATAGTCTGCATGGCTAACAAAGTATAACAGAGAAAAAAACTACTTAGCTTCAAGCAAAAACAGACGCATGCATGTGTGGTATATTCAGCTAACGTAGATCGTTTTGACATGGGTGTAAAACATAATGACAGGTTTAAAGCTAGGGGGCCCTCGTTTCTGGACTCTCAGATTTCCTAAGTATTATTCTAGATGTTACTTGTTAGTTCTCTCCCTCGGAGAATGCTCTTTGACCTGTTCGATGGAGGGGTTTCCATTTTTATGTACGAAGCATGTCTTTAATTAGATGCCCCTATGTGTGACGTCATTTTATCTCAAGTCTTGGGCGTAAACAACTTCCCTATATGAATGCTTGTCCGACACCGGCGAGACAGACTTCTGCATTGGCTGAGAACGTCTCCAGGTATACCTAGGTACCTGTCCTGACCTGTAACTTCTGTGTAATAAACCTTATTATACAAGCAAGAACGGTGTCCGCAGAGATTCCTTCATCATCATCTTCAACATCACTGCTGCTTAAATATACAACACATGTTTACACATATAAATCAAGGAAAGGTGCAACCTTACCTGAATAGAAGCTCTGTTTTGAGATTCTCTCAAAAACATCTTCATCCAGTTCAATAACCTGAAGGTCCAGACATTTTGCAGTAAGTAAATAGAATGGCAGTAGAGCAAATACCTCGGCTAAGTCCCAACAGTCCACTTAACATCAAGCCGCATCATTGCACGCAGTCGTAGATATCAGTTTAAGTATGACTGATTTTTTTCATTAAGATTTCTCCTTTATTTCTTGAAAGAATTCACAAAAATATAAAGAAATGTGAAAGTGAAAAGAAAATTCTGTATCTACCCACTTTGCTCCAAAAGCTAATGGGGTTTTCTTCCTATGTTTGAAAACTGCTACTTTGATATCTACTAGAGTAAAAAGGTTTAACAATTTAGGATGAATCCAGACCTGAGCCTCTCCATATCCTTTATCTTGTTCAAACGAAGCAGCCAAACGTCTCATCTTCTTCCTCTGGTGCTTCCTTGTTGGAGGTGGGATTTTCTGTGTTCCCTGATGCCAGAAACAAACACAGGGAGATGCATCACTACAACAACATAGACCATCTTGCATTTAATACAAGATTGACAACTCTTCATTTTTATCGATCATAGTAGATCTTATGGACCAGAAGAAAAGCTATGAAGGTGGCTTTAATCTTATCATGAAAACTTTACATTATTCACAAGGCTTTGAAAATAAGTAGCAAGGTGTGATTTCAGTCTTCCACAATGAATTTTCCTCATTTTAGAAAAGCACAAATAATTTAGAGTAGCTAGAAAGGCACAACAACCATTTTACCTCTCCTTTAATGTCGACTTACCAACAGATACGTCCTCTGATGGACAAGTCCAGTAACATGGTTGATGATATTGGGCTCTGGGAGCTTCAGAGAGCAGCACTTACAGAGGTAGATGGGGTCATGTTGATCACAGACGCATTCAAGAAGTGCGTTTAAGCCTAGAAAGTATATTGTTCACCATTAATATTGTGTCAGTCTTCAACATGGCAAGAAACATTTACATTCACAAAGAGGATTTAAATAGAAAACAAGATTAGCGCTCAGTAAAATGTAGAGGTGGGGGAAACTAATCGTTTCTTCGATGCATGCAAATTACGCAAATCAACATATTTATACCTATTCACATCAGGGCTGGGGCGACATAATCGACGTGCGTACCTACGGCGTAGCTTCGACACAGAAGCATAAATTGGCCTTAACACAAACAGTGTTTTTAGCAGTGAGGGCAGGCTACACCAACAAAATATTTATTTAATATTTATGTGTTGCTGGATAGGCAGGGTGTTGTCAGCAATACATGACGAAGAAAGAATCAGTAACACGAAGATCCATCAACTGCTGCTTTGAAACACTCACCCACTACGGGCTCTCGGTTGTTCTTCTTGACGTACTGCCACAGCTGAACTGCTTGTTGGTGGTTCTCATGGGAGGACACTGTGAGAGAGCCATAGATAACATAGACTAAGCCAGTGATTCTCAAACTGTGTGGCGCGCCCCACTGGTGGGGCGCAGAGGCGTAACAATAACAGGTGGGGCGCGCGACCGGGAGGGGGAATGTGAGGCGGAACTAATGTTTTGACGTCCGCATCTCTTTATCGGTGGAACAGTAAACAAATCATTCTTTCGCCGTAGCCAGGGGTCGCCACCCGCGGCTCTGCAGCGGCTCTGCAGCGGCTCTGCAGCGGCTCCCTGTACAGTGTTGTGCATGTTTTTTCTCTATTTTTGAAAAAGTACAGACTGATGGAGGAATGTAGTGATAAATGTCACCAAAAGTACTTCAATTAAGTTGAAGTTATTGCACTATTCTTTGAAAAAAGTGGCAAATGTCACAAAAAGTTGTTTGAAAAAGGTTTTTTATTTGCACATCAGAAATTCCTGAAAGTAATGTGAATTTAATGTTCATGTGTATGTTATGTAAATACACATTGTTAAACTTGGCCCATTTTGTCATAATTTTGTTGGGGCAGGGGAGCGGGTGGGTCATGAAAAATATTCTAGCTCCAAAGTGGGGCATGACAGAAAAAGTTTGAGAACCACTGGACTAAGCCATTATCATACAAAACACAAAAGAAAAAAAGCTTCAAAAAGGTAATTATGTACATACCTTTATCGTTGGTAGTCTCGTAACTTAGTTTTCCACTTTCTCTCTGGATGATGGTGGTCTCCAGCTTTAGTCCAGTGCTTGACATTGTTTGGGATTCCTCACAAGGTGAGTCTTCATTGGAATTGAGCTTCTGCCTTTTATGCTCCATTTCTCTGCCCACAGCCTCAGCAGAACATTTGCTTTCTTGTGATTTTTCAGACGTGCTGTTTTGCCTCTTTCTTTCATTTGTCTTGTACATGCAAGTCGTCAATGGTGTCTGGACATCTTTGCACTCTTCCCCAGTCTCTGCTCTATCACCATTGTCTGTGTTCTGGGAGCGTTCTGTGATCTCCCATATAGACACTTCCATATTCTCTTCCTTTATCAACTCCACCGTTATCTCCTTCTTTATCTCCTTTACCTTCTCCATTATCTCATCCATTTTCTCCTGCTTTATCAACTGGCTTGTCTCCACATCTGCTTTCTTTACCTCCTCCATTTTCTCATCCGTTTCCTCCTGCTTTATCCACTGGCATGTCTCCACACCTGCTGTCTTTACTTCATCTGGACACGTTTGAGAAAACACTTCTGGGCTCTTCTCCGATTGTGTGTCACTTGGTGTAAGAGTCTCTTTGTGGGCTCCCTCTGCTTTTTTTTCACCAGAACCCGGTTCCACCGAAGTGTTTTTCGGAGTGTTTTCAGGGTTGTCTGTAGATTTTTGACTGGTCTTCCTGTCAGATCCCTCCATCATCCAACTTTTATTCTGACTGTTGTCTCTCACATGGGCCTCATCTACTTTTTTCAGAGTTTCCCTGGGGACTGAGGAATATATCACATGAAAATATGAATTTCATTAGAACGGTTTTAATTATCTGCATGAGGTGAAGACATTAGTAGTAGTGGATTTTGTTTGGCAAGGTATCCAAGTTCCCTAGAGCTGCTTTCAGACATGCACCGAATTTGGGACTTTTTCCAGAAATTTGAAACGCAAATGTCCAAATCAGTTACTTTGGAGGAAACTGCAAGAAAACTGCAGGAAAACGTTCGTTAAAGTCAGAGCAAGGGAGTGGGCGTGTCGATGAGGTTTCCAACACACGATGGAAACAAAACTGAAAAAGAGGTGACATACACGTACAAGACACAGAATCTACCCGGGCGCCTGAACGTTGTGAATATTTTTCCTGTTGTGAAAAAGTTTGACCGAGACAATCTCCAACTGATTTCTTCATATATGGAAGGCAATAGGCAACAAACAAGCCTATTTTTCATACCTTTTCCAAAAGTTCATGTCTGAAAACGGCTAAAAACTAATGTTTTTATAGCCATGGTAGTTAAGGTCACACTGCACAAAAAACATCTACACAACTCATTCTTCATCAAAATATGTTTAAATGGGCTTACAGAGCTTATTTTTAGGTGTTATGGTGGGTTCCAGCTTTCCTCCCCCATTTCTTCTTTTTGCAGATGCCAATATTGATATTACTGGAACAGAAACAGAATAATCAAGAAACTAGTTCACAGTTACAGATGACAATGTGCAACATTCATGGTAATATCTCACACACACACACACACACACACACACACACACACACACACACACACACACACACACACACACACACACACACACACACACACACACACACACACACACACACACACACACACACACACACACACACGACTCACCTGTGCTGTAGGTGCACGGCTCCCTGATGGGCTTATCCAACTTTATTTCCTGTGAAGGACGAAAATATTACATACTGTATGAGCGCACAGTGAGAGGGGAACAAATTTAAATGTAGATGAAAATAAGCTTATATACACTGTGCATGCTTTGAATTAGCAATATCATATCTGTCATGTGTGGAAGGTGTCATAAGTATAACCTGTAGTATACTAACTTCAAAACACAGTTTTGTATAATAATCACGTATGAAAGTACAGAGTTTCCTGACGGCCAAGATCATGGCTTGCTACTGTTATGGTCCATAATGTTTTTAACGTCCACGCAAACAGTCAGACTTCATAGATTCAGCTACAGTTGTGGCATACTACAAGTTATCTTACGTGCACGTGAAGTGAGCACAGAAATGTAATTTCTAAAATAGATTACCTGTACTTTAGATATGGGGTGAATACGTTCTGCCTGTTTTGCCAAGTCCAGTATGGTCTCTGTGTCAGTGTTTGAAGTCAGCGAGCCTGGGTGGAAACGGTCCTAAACACACACACAGGCAGGTCAAATGCTCTGCTAATTAATATAAAACTACCCCTGACAGTTGGAAACACAGAGGGTGGGTTAGGAGAGTAAAAGCACAGATAGGAAGAGATAAAACGTCAACTGAGTAGTTAGTCCTTCATATGTGGCCCAGGACCCATCTGAGTTCTGAGGTGGAAAATGGTCAATAAACGAGGTTCTGAGAAGCCTATAAGTCACGCCTCTCTATAGGCGTGACTTATAGGCTGCATCCTTTCTGTGTTGGAGAGGAAATAGTGTTACATATCGTAAGGGGGCTTGTCAGTCAGCTGAGTTCTATGAACAAAGGACAAACAGAGTTCAACCAGAGTGCAGCAAAGGATCGACTTCTGCAACACATGTTTAGACAATGGGGTCACATGCTAGACAGTGGGGGCACATGCTATATTCATAAAGTTTATGTCGAGCTGTGCCCTAGATGGAAATGTCTGCTATAAGCATAAACTAAGTAGTTATTAAGTAAAGTAAGTAGTTATTAAGTCAATTTCCATTATAGTTCACACACCGAAAAGAAGGTGACCTCCGAATGTGGTCTGAGTGATCGCATTCAGGATGCATTTTGGTGCGTTCAGACCATGTGATAAGATCACTAATCACTAATGGCAACAATACTAAACAAGACTAAAATTGTTAAGTAACTCCATGTTTTTGAATTATAAATGTTTTCTGTTGATGAACAAATAGATTTCAACCTCACCAATATACAGTATGTGACAGAACAAGGAGCTCCTGGCGTCAATTTCCTGCCTCTGGGTACCACAAGTAATTACTAAAAGTACTGAGCTAAGGTCACCTAAGGTCACTTTTGAAGGAACATTTATGTAATATAATATGATAAAAGGTAAAATTACTCACCAGAAAATGTTTAATGTGTTCCCAGCTGAACACATGAGCATAAAACTCATAACCAGACAGTCTCCTCTCACAGAGTAAACAAGGAAATCTCATTTCCATAGAGTGGTGCCGTATGACACACTGATCGAACTTGACCAGGAACTGTTTGCCTGGAACAACAAGGTGAGGTAATGTCAAAAACATCCACAGTGCACTTCTGATCTCTGGCAAGACTTTCTCTTTCCAGTCGTACTCACCGAGAAGAGGAAACCTCCCGTTTTGTTTGTCGTACGTTTCACAATGTGGGACTGCACAGGCATAACAGACAAGATGTAAGATGAAAATTATGAGACATATCATTTCCTTTATCGTATTTAAGACAAAAAAAACTGATTTTTAATACTAACCTTCCTTCTTTAAGAGATTGTGATGTAATTTGAGTCTCTCCATCGCTGTAGGGGGAAACAAATCAATGTTGAGACATTGTCACTATTTATAACCACTATTCTGTTTTTTGTTTATTTTAATGTTGTCTGAGTAAGCTTTGTGGCAAACATGACCAAAGGTAAATTTACAACTGCGAAGAAAAACTGAAACTTCTGTCTCCACATGAATTAGTAGTGCAAAATAACAGAAGAAAGAAGTAGCAATATTTCTTCCTCAACCATCTCTGGATAATTTGATGTAAGACCTATTCTTACCGTTCTGGTAACTAGGTGGGGTGGAGCTCAGAAATATATGGTTTGGGATATCAAGGACCTGAGAAGGAAAAAAATAACTAAATTAGAATTAACAAAAGAAACAGACAGTGTGCAGGAAATTAACCTTGAGTCAAAGGGACATGATGAGAGGGAGTTCCTCATCATGAGAGGGGCTTCAAGGACATTATGTGCTCTTTGAAAACTATAGAACCCCGGACTATCAAGACATCATATGCTCTGCACTCTCACTATCATAGGTAACGCATCATGTGCTTTTTAGAAACACCTAAATATCACCGTCATTTCAAAGACATTGTGCTAAGCCAGCTGCTATGACATCATGCTGATGCTTACTGTGGTTGCGTAAAGACACTCGGAGAGGGATTTGTGAACCAAAGCTTTATGGGGTACAACTGTCTTCTGCAGAATACAAGGATGCACTGAAGAATTCAACACTATGCTGGTATATTTTGAGTTATCATTTTCATAGTATGGTACAATATTAATGAGTGTCCACTTCCATAACTTATTCTTTTTCATTGTCTCGCCCTAACTGTATGCAACTAAAAGTCATATAATACCTCTGATGAAAAATAACTCGACAACAACATATCCCTGTGTGTGGAAAATTTATAGTCCTGCCAACGGAGCTTCTCTTGGGAACCACTTAGGAAAAACGTAGCCTGTTATTGCACATGGAATGAGGACTGCTCTCGTGGAATCACCATGTGCTCTTCTGCAAACATCAAGTTCACTGTTCACTTCAGAAATGATAATAAACTTAGTACTTATATGGGTGTCTGTAGGTTATTCATTATTCCACTACGTTACCAAAAGGCTTTGTGCAAAAAAGACTAGAATTACCACCGTGCAGCTGAATGCCATCAACCGGTGCAGCTTCAGTTAACTTTTTCTTTTTTTTTTTTCCAGGTTCAGAAGAGGTAACTGTGACCCCTGAAATCCAGTCAGTTAATGTGTGAGTGACAATTTGTCAGAATTCGAAGCAATTCCCTGAAGGCAGAGTTGAGATTTCACGTTCAAGAGGCCAATCAGAAGCTGATTCATCTCTGTAGCAACACATTCCTATGATATCATTACTAGTTGCCTAAAAGACTGAATTTATGTTTGCATGTTATGAAGCTGATGTGATGGAAATCTGAAAATACAAGAGGCTGGAACACCAAATTTGTCTTTGTGTATTTTAATAGGGGCTTTCTGCAGAAAGGATCAACACAGAGAGTCACAGGGATCTCAGAGTGAAGATAGAGAACAGTCAAATGCAAGGATCTTATATAGGAGAACTAAGGCTGTTTGTCTGAGCCAGTTCAGACTGGCTCTGTAGGCGCAGTTTGAGATAGGAACCGAAACACAGAAAACTGATTTACATGTGTTTCCTTTGGAGATAAAGCAGACACACATTCAGTTCTTTGGAGAGTAAATAAGTAATAAAAAGGTCATAAAGGTTTCAGGTCATAAACAGTTCAGATCATAAACAGTTCAGGTCATAAAAGTATTTAGACAAGTCATAAAAGTATTTAGACAGGTCTGCAAAAACTTACTTTTCAACTACAAAATAGGTTTCAACCACACTTAGTTATTTTTCCACTATACTGATCAAGGATGACCCTAGTGAACAGGCATATTCAAGTTCTTGAAATTGTTCTTTTACCTTCACCACCATCTGCTTTGGTCCTCTTTGCTTCTCCTCTTCCCACGCCACTGCCCTCAAGACTTTCAGGCTTTCCACATAGTTCTTCCAGGCAAAAGGGAGCCTCCAGGGATTCTGGTAGAGCTAAAAGAAAGACAATAAATGCTGCTTATTTCCTACACTAACATTATCACCTGCTCTTTTCATAAACAAACATTGATTTTTGCAGACTGTATCACAAGCCAATCTCATCGCAGTGGTAATGTAACAATAAAATAAGTTATTTCTGTTCACTATAATGGATCAGTTGTGCTATTTAAGATGAATTAACTAAGAAGACTCCAAAAAAAACAATGTGATAGCTATGGACCAAAAATCATTAGATGAATATGAAATAGAAAAAATTATGAACATCATATGCAAATACACACACACACGCACACGCACACGCACCACAAAAATCCCTACCTCCACATTATTGCAGCCAATACAAAACATTAAAGAAGATAATTTAAACACAAGCTCACCAATGTTTGTATGACATGTTTGTCACACTTCATGTGTTGCCTGACTGAAGACTCTGGGAAACAGTCCTGACAAGCAAAGCAAACATAAATAGTTTCTGCCTGAACCCGAGAGCTCACACATGCCACAACCAGGGATGCACCTACGAAAGAAAGAAAAAGAAATGACAAAAATGAATTACAAATTTTTCAGATTAACATTTGACAAAAACACAATGATAACAAGTTAGTCAGCTCACCAGCAACTGGCTGATTCAGCTTCAAGGCCTCTTGGAGGTAACTGTGCAAGTCCAGACTCAATTTTACAGGTGCTAGAAAGGAAAAGAGATTCAGAGAAGAAGCTAAATGAAATCAACTGAGATGTTTCTCGACAGCAGACATGGGAAAAGTACTTGTAATTGTGCCACTATCAATTATTACTAAGAAAAAGTAAACAATGCATCGAGACATGTTTACATCTATTTTTTTTCCGACCTTTGGGCCGATACAGTTTGCTTTATTGCCATTAACAAGTGGTATTAGGTGTTGCAGCACTGGTGGAGAAATGTGCACCTTTTTGGTCTCCATAAGAACCTTCAGGGGAAAGAAAAGGGGGAAAATTATCACATCATATTAAAATGAGCCAAACAACACATAGATATGAGGGGGGAAAAATGAAGTCGTACCTTCTTTAAAGACTTTCTTCAACATCTGGGTGAAAAACATTACAAATATATTGTAAGTAAGGTGTGAATTTCTAGCATATCATGGAAGATCAAAATCTTTTTTTAGACTTTCTGAAGGAAGATATGAAAATCTTTACAAACCTCTTTGTGTTTCAACTGTGACACATGTTGCAGATACTGAGATAAAGTTGCAAAGATGACGCTGCAGTCCTGCAACAAGGAGACGCAAACAACAGCAATAAACACACATGTGCTCTCAGTGCTCTGCAGAAAGCATTGTTACAGTGTTAACATCAAGGTTGTTGTAATGAAAACATAATTATCACCAGACAGTGTAGTTTGTACGATGGTGCGACCGGCCCTTTGACCGGCCCTTTGACCGGCCCACTGGCCGGCACACTGGACGGCACACCGGACGACACACCGGACGACACACTTGTCGACACACTGGACGACACACTGGCTGGCTTTGACCGAAACGCTACAAAGAAAAAACAAAATTGAATTGTTACATCTAATTCTGTTGCATGTAAAATGTTTTCAACAGTAGTTTGAACAAAATTCAATACGTTGTTTCCTGTAAAACATTCCGAAATAATGGACATGCTTATTCTTATAATCTTAAAATGCTTTGCAGCCTTAATATGTAATGTAGAGCTGATTTTGCACCACAGGTTATATTTAATATACTATAAAGCGTCTATCATTGATGCAGACTGAGGGACCTGAGGTATCCTCCATTAGAAACAAGATTACAACAATAGTATTTGGAATAAGCTAAAGCAAATATTTGACATGCTCATAACCAGTGTAGACAATGTTTAAGATAAACAGTTCAGTTGGGTCCACTGGATAAACTGACTTTACACTGAGATAACACATACTCAGCTTGTTCCCTGGGTGTATGATTGCAACCAAGCTGCCGCCTTCTCTTCCTTTCGTGATGGATTCCAGTTTCTTCAAAGCTAAAGGCCAACACAGGCTCAGTTAGTAAAACATCAGCATCAATCCACTGAAGATTCTGTACATTTAGAGAAATACAACATATCAGTAGCAAGGAGGCGGGGGTGTATCCACCTTCTGCATATGACTTGAAATTCACTGAGGTAAATTCAGCAGGCTCCAGGTTCACTTGCTGCAACAGAAAATCATATAGCTTCACATTCATTAAAACAAAAGCATCAATTTAGAGAAACTAAAGCTGCTTTAAGACATGCACTAAACTCCTGATGATCTGAGGAGAAAACTCTGCAGAATGTCAGAATGGATCCATATGAGCACACAGCAGGAGGTCGTCTGGAGGATGCACCGCGAGCGAGTGGGTGTGTTGATGACAATTCTAACACACGACAGACACAAAACTCGAAATAACAAAAAGAATACAAATATCGCAGGATGAACAAGCAGTGCCACACACGTAGAAGACAAAGACAGCAATGTCGAGAGAGCTTTTGGTGAAGAGCTAACGCAGGTGTGCTGTAAACAAAAACACATGATCTCTGCAGTGGAATTAATATGTCACGTCCCTGCACCCCCCCCTCACCTGAACGCTCCAGAGATTTCTGAGCGGAGAATCTCCTGCTGTGTTGTTCATGTGTGAAAGGCAAACTCCGGAGAAAGTTCGGACCCAATTGTGCGGACGTTCTCCAGAGTGCATCTATTATATACACACACCAAAAGAACTTTGTGATCTTTATTACCTTCATATCAGTGTTTGCAGCTCCATGGATTTCTTCTGTCTGCTTTGCAAAATTAAGCATCGTGTAGGCGAAGGACTTGGAGTAACTGTAGCTTTCCTTTGCCATCAAAGTAGAGGGGTGCCACGCTTTCTGCACAGATTAAATATGTACAGTACTGGACTTTATTAGTCAGACATTAAAAACACTGAGCTGAAGTCTCAACAAAAATAAGTACATCTGTTAGATAATGTAATATGTACAGTTGGACACATTATAGTACACCCTGACCCATCAAAGAAGAAGAACTGGGTAAATTTCAAGCGAGAGGACTATTGGGACATTTGTTGATTAAACGTTCTGCAGGTGCTTAGATACATTTCCCCATGCTAAATATAGGTTTTTCAAAGCAAGCGTTCCTCACATGTTAACATAAGGCTTCTTTCATGATTATATTACTTTGATACTTGATATATAGTGCTGTCATGTGAGAGTGTACAACTGCAATTATAACTGCAGCCTGATGCTGAGCTAGGGCCTTTCTTATCTCCTCAGTATATCACATAGACATTTATATCCTCATTAGCCGGCCGCTACAACCGTTTGACTTGGATCGCCTACAGTTCTGATGCTCTCTGTACACAGACACATAGTGTAAGTACATAAGCTTGCAAAGAATAAATGTATACAGAATTTTCTACCACAACTTCCTGTCACTGTAGGGTTTACGTTTATCTATATTGTGCTGATTTTGTCTGTCGTTTTTTTTCCCACCGTACAATAAATCCATCTTCTACCAACACAGTTGCATTATTGTTGCTTGAATATACCTTTTTTCATGAATGTGATTGGTTTAAATGAACATTGTATTATCGTCGTGGCTACTTACAAAGTAAGAGAAGATGTGGTCAAAGCTGAGAACATGTCTGATGATCGCGCGGATGCCCATGGTTAGTTTGCAGAGGGTGCAGAGGTAGTATCTGTTCTCGTACGCTCCAACACAAATGCATTCAACAATGTGCTGCATGCCTAGAAGAGCATGAAGAAGAAAAGGAGAAGAAAATGTTTTGTTTAAAAGAGAAACTGATGGAGAACAGCATGGCCATATTTCAATACATTTTGTCGAATTAGGTATTATGTGATTATCACTATAGTGACGAGGCACAATCGTCTACATCAGTGGTCACCAACCTTCTCGAGCACAAAATCACTTTAATTTCAAAGCCAAGATCTACCCCCGATATCTTCCAAAAAAACACTTAGGAGGGTCATATCTATTATTTTCGTAAAATTACTGTTAAAGGCTCAATGTACAAGCATAAATTTACACAAAGAAAAGCAGTTATGCAACTTCATCTATTCAATGCACAATATTCAATTAATATCAATTAATATTTACAACATCTGTTCAATGCACAATATTTAGCTTCAGTTCAACAATATGTTCTGCAGAGTTCTGCTACTGCAACACAATGTTCTGCATAGGCGTTGCCTTGAATATGGCCATAAACATGACAAGTTACTTGTATAATAGTAGACCTATGTACTTAAATAAATACCAGAACTATACAGTATGCAGTGTTGTGCCAGTTCACACTTAAACAGAACTAGTTCAAAGTTCAGTTCATAGAGATGAAAATGAACTAGTTCACATTCATTTATTCAGTTATTATGATTGGGATGGTTATGATTTAGATGACAAACTTACGACCCTGTATTTAGTTATTAATCAATGGTGTTGGATTGCGCCGGTGACTTTAACACTGAGTCCTGGCTGTGTGCGTCATGTCTCGTGTTGTACTGAGCACGCATGTTGTATATTTAAGCAGCAGTGATGTTGAAGATGATGATGAAGGAATCTCCGCGGACACCGTTCTTGCTTGTATAATAAGGTTTATTACACAGAAGTTACAGGTCAGGACAGGTACCTAGGTATACCCGGAGACGTTCTCAGCCAATGCAGAAGTCTGTCTCACCGATGTCGGACAAGCCTTCATATAGGGAAGTTGTTTCCGCCCAGGAAATAAGATAAAATGACGTCATACATAGGGGCCTCTAATTCAAAACATGCTTCCTACTTAAAGATGGAAACCCCTCCATCGAACAGGTCAAAGAGAGTTTCTCCGAGGGAGAGAACTTAACGAGTATCATCTGGAAATCTGAGAGTCCGGAGACGAGGGCCCCCTAACCATCGAACAGGTGAGGGAGAGAACTAAACGAGTAACATATGGAATAATAATTAGATTCATCTGAGAGTCAGGAAACGAGGGCCCCCTAACCATTTCCTGTCATTATGTTTTACACACATGTCAAAACGATCTACGTTAGCTGAATATACCACACGCACAAAATGTTTAAATGCAGCCTCATTAAGTCTGGAGCGAATCAAACTAACACTAAGTTACTTCATGTACTGATCACGTCCTAAAAACTTGTGATGAGTGTCGATGTTTATGAGTTAAAGTGAGTGCAGGTCAGCAGGAGTGTGGAAGAAGGACACAGGAAACAGCACGGTACACTGCAGCCAGATGACAACAGGTGCAAACATGGTAGAGGCAGTAGTATGTAAATGGAGAGCAGAGTGACCGCAAGCGCAAAGGGAAATTAAATGCCCTGAGATTGAAGGAGGTGTTAGTGGAAGAGGCAAACAAAAAATGTTGTTGAGCAACAGCAAAGAAATATTAATACAACTCAAAGAAACGGAATATGGGAGGGTATCACCCGATAAAGCTTATTCATTAAGGCAAGCGTACTAAATGAAGAGCGTGTGTTATTCTGCACCCAATCCTCAGTGCGCACCGTTAGTAGATGAGCTTGCATGTTTTTTTTTTCTTTAGTAGATCAGGCCCTTGGTGTTGAACTCTAAATATCCAAACTTGTGTTGATCAAACTTGGCTGTAGTCAAACACATACAAGGGAGCACACACAATTGGCTCGACAATGAGAAAGTCCCTCACATACACACTAATGAGCAGTTACAGATATGTGGCTTGCACGAGCACACGTCAGTACTGGCAGCAATATTGTTTATCAAAGGACATAAAAGCTGTAGTTTTAATACCAAACCCTCCCACTGCAATTCTGCCTCTGTGTATTCTTCATGAGAATCCTCTTCAACATTAACACAACACATGCTGTGCCGTGCACAACACTTGCTGTGCCGTGCACAACACTGACAGTATGAAGCCGTGCATCTTTCGCTCCTGCAAATATTTCACAATAAAACCCCTTTTTTTTAAACAAAAGAATGGATTCTGTCAACAGAAACGCTGGAGTGCTTTTATTTTGAAATGCATACAGAGTGTTGCAAACCATTTATGTTTGTAAATTCAACAGATAAACATTCAAACTCAGGTGAAAGATCATTTTCTCTGTTTAGTCTGCTGTGAAATAAAATGTTTATCCGTCTATGTCACAAACATATTTATTTTCAACAGTTCCCGAACCCGTTTCAAAGTAAAAGCACTACAGAGTTTCACTTTCTAAATCCATTCATATGTTCTAACGGGGCTTTGATTGTTATCGCAAGACCAGGAGATGCACATCTGCATATCGTAGAGTCCTGGTGTTTAGTTTTCCAATTTGAATTGAAGGAAATGCAGTAGATATACCTGCAGCTCCCCCGCCAGTAGCGGACACGCTGCCTGTGTGAACAACAGACAACCGACACACAGATGATCTGCGGCGCAACTGCAGCCAGTGAATGCAGAGAGTTACGGGATCGACAGGTTGGCCACCACTGGTCTACATGAATGAATTCAGTTAATGTAATTCATTAAATCCAACATGCTTTCTTGGGGGAGAATTTAAGTTATAGGGACTGAGGAAGAAAAGACCTTTTGGGTTGGTGAGCCTCCTCGTCTGATACCACATTTGTGTTACATCGAGATTGGTGTTGAAGACTATACCCCCTCCTGTTTTCATGTACCTGTGTGAATATACTGCCCATTTCTTCCTTCCCCCTTTTCGATAATAAACTCTTTACACCTTACAATGCCTCTTACCCTGCTTTTCTTGTTCTATGATCTTACAGCTCTGTGAATGTAAAACATAATGTTCATTCCCTTTGATCACGGCTGCATTAGCATACATGCTAATCGCCCCCTCTCCTCACTTGTAACCATCCTCCTGTCCTTCACTCTGCTGCCTCAGATTCCAAAATACCCATAAAACTCACAACACTACAGCAAACTTTGAGACTTTGGTTGATTTCTTCAGCAGCACATTTACTGACCAAGAAGTGGATGTTTTCTGTTGCTGTCTCTTTGGTATTCTTGGATCATCGTCCGCATTGGCTTGATAGCTAGATGGAAAAGCAGTGAAAAACAGAATAAAGAAGGACAATAAAAGAGTTTGGATGCACATTTATAATTTGGCAGAGTTATGGAGTTTTACCAGATTTCATCAAATTGCAATGCAGACATTTACATTATTTCTAGGAACTTTCATTTCTTGTCCTAAATAAAAGTTTTAAACGTTTTAAGTCAACATGGATCATGATTGAAATCTCAGCAGATATACATTAACTGGGCCGAGTGATGCATACATTTACTGGTTAAAACAAGGGATCGTATGTAACTTTCCCTGACTCCTAACTAACTTTCAGGATAAAAAAATGCAGAAAAATGCAAGTGCACACACCTTCAAGCCGCTTGAGAAGTTTCTCATTTTCTATGAGAGTGTGCATCACTGGAGAAATGAAGAAAATGATTTTCATTTATATGCAATTAAATAAAGATTTCAAACAAATACTCCACAGGGAAATCTTTAAATCATATACCTTCAGAGTAGGTGCCCTTGTTAATCTTGTTCATTAGATTTGCAGGCATATCCAGAATCTGCAGAGAAAGAGATAATGCAGTGAATATGCATCTTTTAAAAAAAGAGTTAGTGCAAGCATCCTTGCTATTGTCTAAACCAGTTCAGAACGGTTCAGCTTGAGAGGATATGAGAAACAGGAAATCCCCCCGCATGAGTTTCCGTTGTAGATACTCTTCCACTTCACTTATTAAAAGACATAAACCTAAAGAGGTGACAAGTGACACTGACATGTTATCACCTAATAACTTGATATCTCTGCAAACAGTTGCCGACCTCCAGCAGTTACAGAGGAACATCAGCACTCATTTGGAGTGGTGATTCCAATTTTCACCCCCTTTTAGCTCAATTTTGGGTCTCCACCATCTCGAGAGAAATGTTCAGCTCTTTCACCTGCGGTTACTGACATTCAGCTTTGAGTACGTATGAATACTTTCTGTTCTTAGTCATCATCATCACTGACATGCAACGCCCAGGGAAGACGATTTAATTGTTCATGTCAGGAGACAGTCATAGTCTCACTGGTCAGTTTGTATTTTCTTTTGGGAACAACAGGTGGCTGTGCAATAGAGCTCACAAAAGCATTTATATATATGGGACTACTACAGAATACCACTACATATTTCCAGTTCTTAGCCACAAAACATCTCTCTGCACATTGATCTTATCCGATGAAGAGCTTTATAAACTGCATTTCTTTTTTATGTTAGCACTGGGCCAATGGACTATATTCAAGTTGGTGTATTAACGTGCCTCAACTGAGAATCATTGTCTCTTGTGTCTCTTTCTTCACTGAAAACCTTCATCATCTTCTTTAAGAACTCTGACCATCAATGCCCAAAATTTCTTTGTGAAGAATACCCGGAGGCAGAATCTCAGTGCAAGGGGAATCTGGTTTATTACAGCATCTGTATCCGTATTTATAACCCTAGACAAACACCTCTAGTTACCAATGCTGACCCGTGTGCGTGCATGGTTGTCCTTATGGGGAATGTGTGTTTGCTGGAAGTCGTGTGTATATTTAGACATGTTCTTTTGGCTAGAATTGATGAATGTTTGGCTAGATATTAAAGCCAAGTCAACAAGTTACACAACATCGTTCATTCAGAGATCAAACTGATCCCAATACCTGTAGGGTGTTTCGTGTTTCCTTGACTTCCTTTGTGATCTCAGGCCTCGGAAAGACTCTCGTGTCCGAGCTGGGCATCCAGGAGAAACTCAGTAGATTGGGGTCCATGTAGCTCTTAAATAAAAAAAATTAATAAACTGTGCCTCCAAATTCAAAACACTGGTAGAATTAATTAGGATTTGTGCAGTGCTTACAATGTAGTTATTACAATGGTCACGAGATGAAAGGTGGTGTAAAATATTTTCTGACGGACGCTTTTCCTCACAGACATGGCACAGGTAAAAGTAGGTCCGAGTCGCTGGACAGTAAACCAGATTCAGGAGACACAAGCCTGGAAAAAAGTTAAATTAAAAGAGTGTGATTATTTCAAAAACAATGCTTTCACATCACAGAATGAATAGTTTCTGCATTACATCCGCCAAGGAGGTTATGTTTTCATTGGAGTTTGTCCATCTGTTAGAATGATTACGCAAAAACTACTGAACAGATGTGTTGGTATGGGCCAAGGAAGAACCAGCTAACTTTTGGGTTAAGGGTCACAGTTAGGATCCGGGATAAATGGTATATCCTTGGCGGAGGCATTCGCTCTCCAAGTGCCCTTCTAGTTTTTCTCAAGCAATTATCATTTATCCAATCCTGTGTCAGTACAAATGTATTGTTATGTTACAAAGACTGTGCTGTAGATTATAATATTCAGCTTTTGCACTATTTTCATGAATTCAAACATTTCACCCAACCGGTCCGCTTACAAGCTTTTTGTTGAACATTAAGTTCAGCCTTGAAGACCAGACCTTTCCAAAGAAATGCTGGTATAGACCTTGAATTTTGTCAACCTACTATTCGCAAGATGAGGAATGATTTTTTTTATAAAACTGAATCAAATATTTAATGTACTTACCTATGCTTTGCGTTTTGTTGTCATATTTGCTATTTGGATTAATGAAAACAATGTTGGGAAAGAAGCCTGTAGGGGAAACATAACAGTGAAAGAAAATAATTATTACACCTCACCAACTCAAATGTTCTTCAATCTTGAACTTGTAATGGACATGGGCAGTTTGTAAATTAAATTCATGTTTGTCAATGACTGTTTTATCTGTCTGAACCATCTCAGTTCAAAGAGTAAGACAAACGTCTTGGTATGTTTCAACAAACTTGGTTATACATAGTGTAAACCACCTATCTGTAGCCAATTAAGTGGAAATTAGGTCAAAATATGATCAAATTTTTGGATGGGGACTTGACTATAGACAGGGATGAATTTGTAGGAAAGGTAAATTTCCGGTAGATAAAAAGGGGTGATTGAGACGTCACATATGAAGGATGAGAGAACAATGAGTCTTAAGCCAAGAGAAAGTCATTACCAAGTCTAAAGAAAATAGATGAGAAATAATTTTCATTTTCAACAAAAGGCTTCAATGACTCAAAGCATTTTGGTCATAATTAATCTAAAAGAGTAACACTCTTTTCAAGCAATTTTTAAGAGTAAACAGAAAAAGCAGGCTTACCATGACCACTGAGCTGATCTAGAAAGAGGCAAACAGAGCAAATTAAGATTAATATACTGGACATTAAGAAGAAACAAAAGAAATAATACATGCATCAAAAGGTACTGGACTAAAAAAAGTAAGCATTACCATTTGGGAATAACTCCTCCATTTGCTGTGAGTAGAGAAGAGAGGAAACATGCAAAGGTAGTTGTATTAATGCCAAGACAAATGTGGCAACAGTAATATGTGAACTTCTCATGTTACTATGTTCATGATACAGGATTACAGTCAAAGGTCCAGTGTGTAGGATGTAGGGGATCTATAGGCATAAATGGAGTATAAAACTATGTTTGTAGTAGTGTATAATCACTTGAAACGTTTTCAGACACGAACTCCAGAGAATTTCCATAAAATTGGGTTCGGACTTTCTCTGGAGTTTTCCTTTCCCACATGAACAACCAGGCAGGAGATTCTCCACTCAGACATGATCACAACAACTAAGAAATCTCCAGAGCGTTCAGGTGAGGGGTGTGCAGTGGCAGGACATGATCTGTTGTCCGTTTTTGTTTACAGCACATCAACAGTGGAGTCGGATCTCCTGGTGTGCTCTCACATCAGCTTATTCAGACAGTCTCCTGTGTTTTTACTGGGGTGCTGGCTGGAGAAACTCTGTAAAAGGTCCAGAGGTTCTCACTCACACATTTGAGTTCTCACATACAGCCCCTCCAGATAATTTACAGAGGTTCTCCAGATTTCAGTGCATGTCTGAAAGCAGCTTATGTTTCACTGCCATGTTTCTATAGTAGTCCAGAAAAGACCAAGCACACACTTGGTTCAGAGAGGGCATTTAGCATTTTTACGTCACCTGAAAGCAACTGTAATTTCTCCTACGTGCTTGGAAGCAGAGGTTAAAGCGGAGGTTATTCAGCTGGTTACTATGTGCAACTTAACTGCTAAATGCCACAAATCCTACACATCCTACACACAATCCAACTACTGAACTGAATTAAACAATGGAAAGGCCGTTTCACTTAACGGTCCAAGTCCTCAGTTTTTACTTCAGCACACCCAACCATCTTAATTTGAAAACTGATCATAAGACAGATAAACACTTCCCAGTAGCCTTTAACATACTGTCTCACAAAAAGGTGTCTGGGTTGACACTGCCCAGGGACCTTTCAATGTAGAATGTGGGATGTTCCCTATCTGTTCACATGGTCCAATGACACACAGTTGAACTGAAATGGAAACGCTGAATCCCATCCATGCATGAATCACACAGATGGTTTTCCACTGAGTGGTTTCACCTACTGTGAAACCGTCACTGAGTGGTTTCACCTAGTCTGAAACCGTAAAACAAGAGTAATACTCTTGTTTTAGTTTTGGTTGGTGAAAAATAATAACTGGATTACACTGTACATTAAGTTTAATGCCCACCTTTCGATGCTCTATTGATTGTACATGTTTCTTGAAAGCAGACACCTTTGGGTGTTTTCTGAGACACACCTAAAAAAAGGAAAAAGGTACATCAGCAATACAGAGAGAAGAAAAGGCCGCCACGATTTTACTGTCATCATAAAAGTTTTGTTAACGTCACCACTGTGAATTGTACCGAAGTGTGATATGTAGATGGTGAAAAGGAAGGGAGACAGCAAAGTACTCTGGGGGGACAAGTCTATCGTGCATGTTGATATCGCAATGACGATAGCTTTTTCGATATATTGTGCAGCCCTAATCCTGACTTCAAATCAGACTTCAATTCTCGTAGTTAGGGCTGGGGCGTCGTAAGGAAAGTGGCTGCGCCTAATCAAAGCATGGATACACCCTAAGAGCAAGCTGAAGCGGAAAACAAATGGCAACGATCATCTAAAGCATAGGTCACCAATAGGCGGACTGCGGCCCAGATCTTTTGTTACATTTTGAAAGACCGTTTCTATTTTGCGCAACTTTTCTCCATTTTTAACCTGCGCAGCTACACACCTACATCAAATCAGACTTCAATTCTCGTAGTATTCAGACTCCGATGTTCGTAAAAGTCCGACTTCGATTTTCGTAACATTCCTACTTCAAATCAGACTTTAATTCTCATAGTATTCAGACTTCAATTCTCATTGTATTCTGACTTCACTTTTCATAGTATTCAGACTTCAATTCTCGCTGTAATCAGACTTCAATTCTCGCTTGATTCAGACTTCAATTCTCAATTCTTCAAATCAGACTTCGATTTTCCTAACAGTCTGACTTTAATTCTCGTAGTTCTCAGACCTCACTTCAATTCTCGCTGTATTCAGACTTCGATTCTCGGAACATTCCTACTTCAAATCAGACTTAATTTCTCGTAGTATTCAGACTTGAATTCTCGTAGTATTCAGACTTGAATATCTCGTAGTATTCAGACTTGAATTCTCGTTGTATTCTGACTTGAATTCTCCCAACATTCTGACTTAAATATTCGTAATATTCAAACTTCGATTCTCGTAACAGTCTGATTTCGATTCTTGTCGTGTTCTGACTTCGAATCTTGTCATGTTCTGACTTTGAATCAAACTTCGATCCCTGGAACAGTCTGACTTCGACTGACCGATTCTCGTAACAGTCTGACTTCAATTCTTCTAACAGTCTGACTTCACTTCTCGTAGTTTTCAGACCTCACTTCAATTCTCGTAGTATTCAGACTTCAATTCTCCAAAAGTCTGACTTCACTTCAATTCTCATTGTAATCTGACTTCACTGCAATTCTCGTTGTATTCAGACTTCAAATCTCGTATTCTGACTTCAATTCTCCTAACAGTCTGACTTCAAATCAGACTATGATTCTCGGAACAGTCTGACTTCGACCGACCGATTCTCGGAACTGACTTCACTTCTCTCAATAGTCTGACTTCAATTCTCGTAGTATTAAGACTTCACTTCAATTCTCATGGTATTCAGACTTCACTTCAATTCTCATGGTATTCAGACTTCAAATCTCGTATTCTGACTTCAATTCTCCTACCAGTCTGACTTCACTTCAATTCCCGGAATATTCAGACTACAATTCTCACTGTAATCAGACTTCAATTCTAGTTGTATTTTTGTAACATTCTGACTTCAAATCAGACTTCAATTCTTGAAGTATTCAAATTTCAATTTTCATTGTATTCTGACTTCAATTCAATTCTCGCTGTATTCAGACTTTAATTCTCAATTCTACAAATCAGACTTCTGATGCAGCGTTAACATGCAAAGGGGACGTGATTGAGGCCTTTCTTATTCTTATGGCTGCATGTCTGTACTGTGATTCATTCATTCAGTTTTGTGCCTATTGCATGTAGCTGAGCTCTAATTTAGCATGTCTCAGCCTCCGTGTGTGTTCTTCCCCAAAGCGCTACATGTGGCCACGGTTAAAAGTAGATTATTTCAATTGTTCAAAAATTAATGATTTATCTGGATGTACTCTCTGTGAGGTGTAAGCATGGTCAGCGGGAATCTCGGATGAACACACTCGCTCACGTACAATTTCGAAAAGCCTCCGTCACTGACCCATGAAGTGTCGAAAACAGTCAATCTGGTTAGCTACTATTTGTGGTTACATGTGCTTCAGACCAGTCTGATTTCAATTCTTCTGAGAGTCTGACTTCAATTCTCGTAGTTTTCAGACCTCACTTTAATTCTCACGGTATTCAGACTTCGATTCTCGTAACATTCCTACTTCAAATCAGACTTCAATTCTCGTAGTAATCAGACTGCAATTCTTGCAGTATTCTGACTTCAATTCTCTTGGTATTCAGACTTCACTTCAAATCTCGCAATATTCAGACTTCATTTCTCATTGTATTCAGACTTCAATTTATGTAATATTTAGACTTCTAATTCTCGTAGTATTGGGACTATCCTCAGTTTTTCCCCTGGAGGTGATCCCTACTCTCCTTCATCACACTAAACAAAGCTGATGTTGGCGCGCGCACACGCACACACACACACACACTCTCTCTCTCTCTCTCTTAACTCGGGTTAGGAAATTCCCTCTGAAATCAATAAATCGAGCTTTAACCCCGTGTAACGGCAGCAGGGTTTTCTTAATTCACACGGGACCCGCGGTGAACTAACACGCGGCCGTGACCACAAGAAAATGAAGTGCAAACTAAATTTTAAAAGCATCAAACCAGGTGTAGAAACGAGCCACCGTGCACACAGCCCACATACACACGCGCTTCAGTGGAAGCGCGTGTGTATCGATTCTCTTCATCGAGGCGAGTCTCTTACCTGGCAGCTCAGGCCGGTGAGCTCCATGCTCAGAAGTTCCCGCAGCAGAGAACAACACAAACACACGTTCACAGAGTTACAGTCAAACACAGCATGCAGTGATCTGCTGTGTCCGAGGAAAACTCACTGTGCAGACAAGAATGGTCCAGAGATTAGACCAGACCGGCGCTCCATCAACACAGCTTCTCTGCAGCTGTGGATGACCCCTCCCTCCTTTTACTTCCTCCTTGTGCGTGTGCGTACTTACATGTTTGTGAGGACCACTTTAAAGGTTCAGTGTGTAGGATTTAGTGCCATCTGGTGGTGAAGTTGCACGTTGCCTCACCTCACCCTCCCCTTCCAAAAAAGAAGGCGAACCTGGGGTGGCCCTCAGTTGTCATAAAAACTCAAAAGGTGTTTAGTTTGTCAAGTTTGGACGACTGTAAAAAACATGGCGGCCTCCGTAGAGAGGATGATGTAAATATAAAGTATTTTTAAAAAAGAGGCCATTCTAAGGTAAAGGAACATTTTGGAAAGTGAGGACGGTCCTCACTTTTTCAATGGGCTGTTTGAGGGTTGAGACTTGGTTTTAGGGTTAGGGTTAGAATTAGGGTTAGGCATTTAGTTTAGATGGTTAAGGTAAGGGTAAGGGGCTAGGTAATGCATTATGTCAATGAGTGTCCTTGTAACATAGAAGTGTGTGTGTGTGTGCGCGCACGTGTGTGTGTGAAGTTATGTGTCTTCTATTTCATTTCTATATATGATAAGAGTAAATGTACTGAACGTTACCGACCACTGACCACTAACTCATACCAGAAATCATTTACCGCTATATCAGTGGAGTACTTTTGTTGAGCCTATGCATTTACATTGAAAATTTAAAGAAACGTCTAAAGCAAAACTGAGATACTGTTGTGGAAAACCCTTGTTAAACATTTTACTCTGTGTTCGAACTGCACTTATTGATGTTAAACATTTACTCTGTGTGGTATGATCTTGCTAAATATACTTTGTGTTAAGGATACAATACCCTGTATTAAGAAGTACAGTGGAGAAATCCACTTCCTGATTGGAGGAAAGACTAAGCAATGGGATGAATGTGGGCGATATAAGCAGAAGTACAGAGGCTTAGTCCTCAGTTGGGTTCTGGAGTCAGCTCGGGTTTAGCTCTTGTGAAAGAATAAACTCTATTGCATTGAACTTTGATCATCTCCAGTGAATTCTTTTAACACTATTGAGACTTCAGTAATTGTGAAGTTTACGTGTTGGAATAGAGGTCTAGACTTAGAATCGGGCCCAGTGCTGGACTTTTTTGTCTCGAACAATACTTGTGTGTATATGAGGACAAACAGACTGACACAGCCAAAGTATTTTTTAGGTCAGGTAATTTATTCAAATTAAAGGTTGTGCTGACGATGAAACAATCCAGCCTCAGCGTTATTCCTGAATGAAATGTAAAACAAAAACTATCACTCGCTCGCTCAGTCACTCACTCGCTCATTCACTCACTCAGTCATGAAAATGCAAAAGTCCTACATTACATTTGACATCAGGACGAAGACAAAAACCAGAGATGGTAAACAAGACACTAAATGTGTGACAGACCGGAGAGGCAACCGATCCCCTGTAGGGATCACTTTCACAGCAGAAAACACAGAAGGCACCGTGAAGAAAACATGATTATGATTTGTTTCGTTTTTTATCATATACTGACTTCACAACTAAACTCAATTTTTCTATCTGGCAGAAATGTCCCTCACAGAATCCTGACTGATTATAAGTGAAACAGTGGAAATCGTCGGCTGTAAACTATGTAAATATAACATTATTCTAACTTAAAGCTCTGATTTAACTTGCCACTTATCTTCACCTATAAATAAGTAGTCTTACAGTGAGTGATGGTCCTGGGAGATATTTGAGAGAAGTTTCCTGCACAACCAAAGAAGGTTAAAAACAGTTACAGTCAGTTACAGAAGGAGTGTTGAATGTGGAGATCGTGGAGGCCTTGGTTTGTTCTCTCACACAGGAGTGCTTTCGTACCCTTCAAAATAAAAAAACCTTAAAACAAAACATAAAGAACTTACAGAGCCCCTTAACTCCAGACAGGTGATATTTTGTATCTTGTGCACACAAGATATTAACTTGTTCTCACACAATAAATATCTTGTGCATGAAAGAAATGAACTTGTTTGCACATAATATTAGGTTGTTCCCTCACAATAAATATCTTGTTCGCACAAGATAAAAACATTGTGGGAACAAGTTAAAGTATGCGCAGCAAATTATTACCGATAATGACAATTGCCTGTCTCTATACAAGAGAATTTCATTATATGACATTCTAGCTGAGTTCTCTCCATCACTGTGACTGAGTGCATCTGAAGTCGATAGAAACGCATAGGGATTTTTTTGTAAATCATCTTGAGAGCACAAGATGTTTATGAAAATGATAAAAAAAAATGATCACCTGTCGGGCCTTAAACTCCGTAAGAGGTTGATGGGATAAGAAGTTAAAAAAAGTCATTCACTGTCTTCACAGTCCTCTTATAAGGCGTTTTCTTTCGAAATTTTAATTTGACTCTAAAACAGCGTCTTAAAGGACAAGACACCTGCATACCAACATCTCAGTCCTCAAAACAAATACACAGAATCTCTCTCAGCATTTTTTTCCCCCTCCGCACTTACTTAATTTACATATAAAACCCCATCTTTTTTTTTACTGTATGACCCACATCTCCCCAACTGTCTGACCCCTCACCCCTACACCCTGAGCTGAGTTTTTACACTCAGTCCCGTCATAGCTCGTCGTGGGTAGTCGCTTCATCTGCTTTAAGTTTGAACTCTGCCTCTGTGATTGTTCCGTCTCCGTCACGGTCCTGGTTGGAGAACATGTTGTCGATGATGCGATTGGGATCGAAGCCGGGTGCCAGGCGGCCTTTGCCCTCGCTCACCTGCCGCATGATGTAATCAGTAAACTGAGGAAGAAGAGGAGAGATCAGAGAGAGTAAAATAAGAACACACAGACGACATATACCACATGTAAATATGACAGAAACAACAGGTCATCTCGTACCTCAGAGGGCTCCACCTGCTTGTTCTCGTCTTTGTCCATCTCAGCGAAGAGGTCAGGGGACACATCGTCATTCCAGATAAACATGTAGCCTTCAGGAAGTCCCTCCTCCATCTCTACCAGCTCAATGTCAAACAGCAGCACAGCACTCCCTGGGACCTCATCAGCTGCACACACACACACACACACACACACACAATGAGAAATTTAACCAAGGGGCCAAAGTTTGAGATCCATGTACTGATGAAGCTCCAGATTGCATACTTGCAAAACTGAGGTCACACTGTCAAAGCTCTGTGTGTGTGTGTGTGTGTGTGTGTGTGTGTGTGTGTGTGTGTGTGTGTGTGTGTGTGTGTGTGTGTGTGTGTGCGTGTGTGTGTGTGTGTGTGCGTGTGTGTGTGTGAGACACTTACGGACTCCTCTCTCCCCATAGCCCAGGTGAGGGGGAATAACCAGGTGCCTCTTCTCTCCCACACACATCTCCATCAGTCCGTCCTCCATCCCCGGCACCACCTGGTTAGCTCCCAGGACGATGTTGTATGTCTTTCCATAGTTATATCTAAAATAAACAGAGACCGAGTGAATCATACAAAATAACCGAGCCTCTTCTCCCAATGACTTTTTGCTTCCACGCTACAGAAAACAGGGATAAATAACAAAATGCATGTTTGCTCTAATGGCAGGACCTGACCTGACAGACACTGCCTACACCCCATGTGTTTGTCTTCTTCCCAAAGATCTTTGGTGTCGTTCTTTAAAATGATGTCTCTGTGTGTGTGACTCAGGTTTCTAAGGTGCTTTGCTTTCCAGGGAAACAGCCTTCGACTGTCTCACACTCACGTGGAGTCGATGGATGTGCCGTCCATCATGGAGGCGTTGTAGTGATATTTGACGAAGTCTCCCTTCTTCGATTGCTTGTCGCACTCTCCTGGCTTGTGAATCACAGTGATTTCAGTGCTGTCTGACGGGTTGTGGAAGTCGATGATGTCAATGTCAAACACCAGCACAGCTGATCCAGGGATCTTAGTGCCTGAGAGAAACAAAAAAAAAGAAAGAAAGAATGTTCGGAGGTTCACCAGAGTTCAGTGTATGTCTGAAAGCAGGTACACGCATGCAGGTACACGCATGCAGGTACACGCATGCAGGTACACACATGCACACACACACACACACACACACACACACACACACACACACACACACACACACACACACACACACACACACACACACACACACACACACACACACACACACACACACACACACACACACACACACACACACACACACACACACCTGTGCCTTCTTCTCCATAGCCGAGATGTGGGGGGATGGTGATGGTGCGTTTCTCTCCGACACAGACTCCAATCAGACCCTCGTCCATGCCAGCGATCACGTAGCCTCGACCCACGTAGGTGTCGTAGGTGCGATTACGTGAGTAGCTGTGGGACAGAGAATATTAACAAAACTATTATCACACTGACATGGAGCTAAAAATCCAGTCAATCTGTTAAACATATAATACATGTTATAATACATAGTATTTTTCAGTCGTCATTTTGAGTTGTCCTCTAATGTTCCGGGAATGACTTGATATTCTGGTTTATTTCAGGACATAGAGTTCATCTCAGAACACACATCTGAACAACCAATCAACACAAGTCAGGACGAAAAACAGTAAAACATTGTGCACATTTAATCATAAGTCTGCTCACTCTTTAACCTCTGTTGTAGTATATTGTTTTTTATCTAAGTAAGAGTGGTTTAGGCAAAAATATGAATGTGACATGAGTCTCATCTGGGAGAAATGACCTTCAGAGGGTAACTCTCTACTTTTATACTTTGAGGACATTTCCGAGCCTGAAGTTTTATACTTTTACTTGAGTCATTTTAAACTGCTTGAGTAAAGAATGTGTGGACTCAGTGTGCAAGAGGAAGGCCGTCCTTGACGTCTGTGCAGAATGTGCATGAGAGACTCTTAGGACCGGTGTGGTATATTCAGCTAACGTAGATCGTTTTGACATGGGTGTAAAACTTAATGACAGGTTTAAAGCTAGGGGGCCCTCGTTTCTGGACTCTCAGATTTCCTAAGTATTATTCTAGATGTTACTTGTTAGTTCTCTCCCTCGGAGAATGCTCTTTGACCTGTTTGATGGAGGGGTTTCCATTTTTATGTACGAAGCATGTCTTTAATTAGAGGCCCCTATGTGTGACGTCATTTTATCTCAAGTCTTGGGCGTAAGGTACCTGTCCTGACCTGTAGACTTCTGTGTAATAAACCTTATTATACAAGCAAGAACGGTGTCCGCGGAGATTCCTTCATCATCATCTTCAACATCACTGCTGCTTAAATATACAACACCGGAAAGAAATGCTACAAGTGGAAATCCACAAAGTTGCAGTGGCTAGATAAGAATAGAGCTCAGTGACTTTCTGTTTCTAAAAAAGAGGCAAAGTTTCATTTTCTCCAGAAAGGGAACGGCATGTTTCCATATATTACAATTAAGCATGTTAAACATAAGCCTCCATTCTGTTGTGTATTGTTTTTACTGCTGATATACTGTATAAAGCCAATATAAGAACATTAAGGCAGTGTTTGATTTTAGACTTTTAGGGCTTATACATCTGTTGTGAGTGGCAACACAAGATCGAAACTACTTGCACTGTTATGTTTCACAAACAGGAAATGGCCACCAGTGGTTATAAAGTTTTGAATCTCTCTATCGGTCTTCAGTTTACAGTGAGATGCTGCCATCCTGTGGCCGCTTAAAGAACAGCAGCAGGCAAAAGCAGTTGAAATTGAAAGTTCAATATTACAACAAGTCTGATGAATGTTTAACATGGACACACACCTGGAGTCAAAAAATGTCCCGTCGAGGAGGCTGCCGTTGTAGTGGTAGCGCACAAAGTCTCCGGTGACGGACTTCCTCGTGCAGGACTCGGGCACCTTCTGATTGGTCACTGCGATGCCATCCCTGGGGTTGTGCAGGTCCAGGAGAATGACATCGAACACCAGAGACGCCTGACCCGGGATGTCGCTGCCTGGGGGTAGAACAAGAAGGAGAAAGGTTGAAGAGAAGAAGAGAAGCAGGTATGGAGATAAATAAACTTGACTAAGCACATTTCAACTGCCTTGTGTCCTTTTTTCAGTAAATCTGATTTATCACACTGGCACCAAGAAAAGTATCATCTTAATCTGCAGTGGTAATACTATGATTTCTAATAATTACAAAACAGCTCAAGGTTGTAAAAAAAGATTGTTCTGATTATTTTTTCAAAAAGGAAAACATAAAATGATAGAAATACAATTATAATACAGTCTATAAACATGTAAACTTATCATTTCCTATTGCTTTGTGCTACTACACTAATCAATGAAAATGAAAATCATGTGTTGAAGAAGAATTCATTAGATCATACATGAAAGTCCTACATCAGCACTTGCAGATGTGTTCTCTGCTCGTTGATATACAAAGTTATGTTACTTCAAATTAAGCAAGTGCAGTGTGTTGACAGATAAACACTCCAGTCACTGTATATGTGTGCGATCTTGCTTTCCGCTGAAGTCAATAATTTATATTGTAAAAGGTCTGTTATCTCCAGGAAACAAATAATACTAAAGACATTATCAACACTCACCATCTCCATTCTCTCCATATCCAAGAGAGGGAGGCATAGTGACGATGCGTCTCTCTCCGACACACATGCCCAGGAGCCCCTGGTCCATGCCAGCGATCAGCCAGCCAATCCCGACGTAGGTGTCATATGTGCGCATGCGGGTGTGACTGCAGCGAAGGGTGGATAGACGGAGGAGAGAGGTTACGTGTGTGTGAGTACAGGTGCATTTCTTTTTGTGTGACTGAGGGATAGCACAGAACGAACCTGGAATCAAAGAGGGTCCCGTCCAGCAGCGTGCCATTGTAGTGGTAGCGCACGTAGTCAGACACCTCCACCTTCCTGGAGCAGTTGGAGGGCGTGTGGTAAGTGTTGATCTGCACGCCGTCCTCCGGGTTCCACACGTCGAGCAGCAGCACGTCAAAGTGGAGGATGGAGTCCGCAGGGATGATTTCACCTGGAGAGAAACAGGACATTCACTCATCAAACTTTATTAAGAATAAGAATAAATAAAAAGAAAACACAGATACAACTAAATATATTCAACTTGAATTAGATAAACTTTTTTTAATATAAAATTATATAAATGCATATATAAATATGTTTGTGAAAGGCTCATATCGACTTATAACGGCCAATCGATATCCATATGATAATAAAGCCTGACTCATGAGATTTATATTTATATTTTTAAGATTTTAGAGCCACTAAGATAAGACTTTATGCACTTTTTTGTCCATTGTGTCATCCCATTTATTTTAAAATTCTGTGAAACTGACCCCAAATTGTATTGAATAAATACACAAATCCTGCACTTTTCCGATTTAGGGGCTTTTTGTTTTCTTCTTCAGTTCGACAGATATCATGATGAATCGTTATGTATCCCCATTCGTATCATATCTTGAGTTAACCTGCGATTCCAACCCCTAGTTAAAACCAGAGAATGAAACTTTAAAGTTAGATGACTTGTCCTGGGACTGTCGATGGACACAAGCACAGTGGCTAATCCAAAAACACACAGCTCCTCTCTTGTATACAGAGGTGGAGGAGGGGTGTAAGGACAGTGTCAACAGCCATTAAAGCTCCACTGCTGATGAGCTGGCAGGTCTCTTTCTGCTTTAAACCTCTTTGTGCTGCACCCCCCTGTTTTCTTCAACCTCAGTTTTTACCTGTCCACACATGCCCCTCGCTCTTCTCTCTGTCCCATTATCTAAATATTCCATTCACACACACACACACACACACACGCACGCACGCACACACAGAGTTGGGCCTCCATGACTTCAGGGGACATTGCATTGCCTTACATTAAGTTCCTGGAGACTTACTCTAACTTTAAACATAGTTACTACCCAACCACTACCCTAACTCTAACCTAAAAACCTGTCTTCACCTTATAAGGTAATGACTTACGTTATGCGTAACTTGCTTTTGTCCCCACAAGGAGGACAAGTCCCCATAATGTGACTGTGTACACTGATTTAGGTCCCCACAACATGAGTAAACCTTGAGTAAACCTCGACCACACACACACACACACACACACACACACACACACACACACACACACACACACACACACACACACACACACACACACACACACACACACACACACACACACACACACACACACACACACACACACACACACACACACACACTTGCAGAGCTATCCTTATTAGGAGTTTGCATTGACTTCCATTCATGGTGGCCAGCCTAACCAAAACCCTATAACTAACCACAATTCACATCTTACCCCTGACGTTAACTTTGATCCCCATGAGGACTACTGGTCCTGACAAGTTCATTGTTTATGTCCTAGAGTTGAACTGGTCTTTACATGTAAACAGAGCTTTCACATTCCTTTGCTCTCATCACTACACTTATATAAAAAGTGTAGTTTATCAGTGTTTTCTGACACAATCTCACTCAACGGACTTGTTTTGTTCACATGCAGCTCACGATCTAGAAAGTTCCTCTGCCTGCAGCTGCTGATGCTCTGGGATTGGTTGTGCATTTACTGACTGCTGATAATCTTTATCCAGAGCAGCTCACTCTGACCGGCTTCCTGGTCTGTGACGTCCCTCTGACGTGACCCAGCATGGACGTCTGGGAGCAGCCCACTTCCTCCCTGCTTCAGCTGACTCTCATTATCACTAGACACTTTACTTCCTTTAAAGAATGTCAACACATGTCTGAATGATATCAACTGCATTTTAAGAAAAGGGTGTTTTATTTGCAATGTCAAGGAGAAGTACTACACTACCCACAATCCTCAGGTGTAAAAGTGCTGTCTATGATTGGTGGAGCTCGTTGTCCCTATGGAAACAAGGTTACATAAAAAGAAGAAGTGCACCGGAAGTTGTTCGATAAGGATCATTTGCAATGGTTTATGGGATGTGTAGTTCCTTCACTCTTGAAATAATAATGTACAAAGTCTTATACCTTTGCCTTTTTTTAGATTTTGCTATTTTATTTGCTCCTAATCAAAGGTTTTGTGGTCACGATCCATCTTTTAGCTGGTCGGCCTGGTTCCAGGCTTAAAACTCTTTTTATATAGATTTTCTGAAATGTCAATGGAGAAAATTGACGAGAAATGTACTTCAAGAACCAGAGGGTGTCTGTACCCGGGCCGTCACTGTTATGCTCTATATGTCGGGGAGATGAACACACACTCAGTCATACACACCGTATCCCTGCTTTCCGTAGGCGAGGTGAGGTGGAATCTTCACCAGTCGTCTCTCGTTGACACACATCCCCACCAGAGCTTTGTCCATTCCTGCGATCAGCTGCTTCTTGCCAACAAACACATTGTAGGTGCTTCCACGGTCGTAACTGAAACACAAACATACACACATCACTAAATTATAATCATTATTTATTCAATTTTCAATGAAGCAAAGGCCATGCAGTAAGCCTGAGGCTTCTTGGGCTTTAGAGGTCTGGGTGCCCTGGACAGCCACCCACTTTTGTGGCAAACCCAGTTTGTAATTCAGCCTGCAGGGACACTACTGATGAGTAAGTCAGTGGTTCTCAGAGTGGAGTCCAGAGACCCCCAGAGGTCATTTTCGATAAAGGCCTCAACAGAGGATTGCACATGTGACTCCAGTGTTCAGAGGAAGAGATTCAGATCAGATTTGTGGACTAATGTGATCACACTGATGATCAAGTCCTTATCCTTAAGTTTGGAGGCCGCTTTCAGGACCTCTGAGGATCTCATGGACTCCACTTTGCCCAGCTGGGAATCCCTACTACTACTATTCACTAAGTCAGTGGTAATCACCCCCCCCCCCCCCTTACCCCCCGAAGGACCTGAAAGTGGGCTCCAGAGGGCCTGGGGGGCCACTGGCCCCAGCTGAAATCAAAATGGCCCCATAACCGCACCTGACCTGTCAGTAGTCTTTTAGTCTTTTGTTTTAAAGAAGCTATAGTCACTTAGTAACAATACTAACTTTAATAAATGACAATTTGTTAAGATTTTTAATTTTTTATGCTTCTTTGAAGAACACAATGTGCTTGAGTGAGGAACAGTTTTCAAAATATATTCGATGATGTGGGCCTTTGCTCAAAGATTGACTTAATTAGGCACCTTACTGAATCAGGAATTGTGCATGGATGTTGGTCATGTAACCCCCTCTCTGTAAATTGTGATCCCTTTATGGCCCCTGAAAAAAAACTTAGATCCGCCACTGCTCTGAACACTGGGGTCATATGTGCATTCAACTGTTTTGGTCTTTTGCATGAAAAAGTGTCGGAGCCCTTGGATGAATCGTGTGTTGATCCGCAGAGCTGCATTCAACAAGCTTGCCTGCGTGGCTCACTGAGCCGAGCCCACTCTACGTGCACTTTTACGCATCGCGCACGCAACTCGTGCACCCTGGGGACAAAAACTAA
Organism: Hippoglossus hippoglossus; assembly: GCF_009819705.1. Lineage (NCBI taxonomy): Eukaryota > Metazoa > Chordata > Actinopteri > Pleuronectiformes > Pleuronectidae > Hippoglossus > Hippoglossus hippoglossus. The sequence continues at coordinate 10,432,275 of NC_047161.1, forward strand.
CAACAAAGCTGGTTCTTCTGCGTGATACTCACCTAGAGTCGAACTTCTTGCCGTCCGGGAAAACACCGTTGTAGTGGTACCTCACGTAGTCGCCAACCTTGACTGCGCGCACGCACTGCTCCGGCACGAAAGTTTTCTCAATGAGAATGTCGTCTAACGGGACAGGGGGAGCGTTGCAGGCGGCGATCGCCACCAGAACTGCCAGGTATAACATTACGTGCACGCACGAGCTCATTTTCACTGTCGACAAAAATAAATCAATTGCGATGGAGATAAGCAAGAGTCAAGCCTGGGTACGTCTGTCCTCCCTGTTCCACGGTTTCCTCCACTTGGATACAAGTCCTGCCCCGAGTTACAGCACAGGAATGATCCTGCGTCAAGCTGCATGGCAAAAACTAACAACATCCGGTTAAACCCTAAAGATTAAAAAACCCTCTATGTCAAAATCAAATTACAAACATCAATTTAAGCAAATAAGGAGGTGCTGATTGTAAAGACCTATATTTGACATTTGACGTTTTGATGCAACATTTAATATTTTGATTTCAAATTTAGATTTAACATTTAGATTTAGATTCAACATTGGACATTTAGATTTCACATTTGGATTTAACATGTAACATTTCCCGAACAGAAAAAACACATGAACTTCACATGTGTAAAAACACATTGTTTTGGAACATTTTGGTGGTAAAATGTGTGAAGCACCTGTAAATACCCATGTGATAACATGTGCACTACATGTGCTACCATGATTTTCCACATGCTTTGCTTTGCTTTACTTTGCTTTGTTTTTCTTTGCTGTGCTTTACTTTACTTTGCTTTTCTCTAGACACACAAACACACAACATCGAAGAGTATGCGTTCAACTGTGCTCTTATCTTGAAATACTTCCTGCTCCACTCTCTCTCTCTCTGGCTGCCTTGACGCACGCTGGGATTGAATGGGGCAGTTTGGGCACCACGTATTGCTCTTGCGCAGTTGCAGCCTCTGTGAGATGTGTCAACGTGGTAATGTAGGGGTCTCTTCCTCACAGCTGCAGTTACATCCCCCCCCCCCCCCATTCGCGTCCATTTAAATCAGAGTTTACGCGCACATCTGGTTACGCCTAATGTTTGCACTCACATGATAGCACAACACGAGAAGTTTACGCATGGATGATGTTGAACACCCTGGATCGTGTTGTGTCGGAGGGATTTAGGGCCTTCTTCTGGTTTGAGGGGGGCCGGAGCAGGAATGTCTCTACGTGGCAGTGGGAGGAGGAGGAACAATCCACCCTCACCGGGGGTTTGATGAGCGACTGGGATCAAACAGGTTTCCACTTTGAAGAGACGTGTGTTGTGGAGGAATAACTTGTTGTTCCTATACATCAGACCAAATGGCAAACTTGTGTTTCCCTTTAACAACAAAGTGGAGAACTTCGCCATCATGTTAGATTATAAAAGCCTGTTCTCTGTCAGCTTGTAGCTTCTGTATAAGAACAGAACAACAGCAGTGATTTACTTGTGGGATTCAGTGGGAGGAGCAGCTCATCCCAGGCCCCGCTGATCCAGCCCTGCGCCCCGGGGGGAGGAACGCTTTGTCCGGGTACGTGGTGGAACTTGAGGCGGTCCTTGAGCCCCACGCACTCGCCGTCCCAGCCCCTATCCACCATTTCCCAAACTTCAAAAATGGCACCCTCCACCTCTTCCCAACTCCTCTCTGCGCTGCTGATCGCGCTTGCCGTCTCGGCGGTGCAGTCCCAGTACGAGAAGTACAGCTTCAGGAGTTTCCCCCGACACGAGCTGATGCCGCTGGAGTCCGCGTACAAATACGCTCTGGACCAGTACACCGGGGAGAAGTGGAAGGAGACGGTGGAGTACATGGAGGTGTCGCTGCGGCTCTACCGGCTGCTGCGGGACAGCGAGGCCTTCTGCAACCTCAACTGCAGCTCCGTGCGCCTGGAGGACGAGGACAAGTTCGCGGAGTTCCCCGAGCTGCGAGCGTTCGGCAACGTGATGAAGAGGGCGCAGTGCCTGAAGCGCTGCAAGCAGGGGCTGCCCGCGTTCAGACAGACCATGCCCAGCCGGGACACCATAGACGAGTTCGATAGGAGGGAGCCCTACAGGTACCTGCAGTATGCCTACTTCAAGGTGAGCCAGCTCCGCGTGACCCACACCCACCAAGCTGATGTGACCTCTATGGTTCTAAAAGTCTCCAGTGTCCCCAGTGTTTCCCAGCTCACAACAACCGGACGAGGCACACGATGGAGTCCGGTTCTTACTCATTAAAGGGATAGTTCACTCAAAAATGGCAATTCCCTCATTATCTACTCACCACTATGCTGATGGAAGGGTGGGTGAAGTGTTTGAGTCCACAAAACACTTCTGGAGTTTCAGGGGTAAACAGCGTTGCAGCCAAATCCAATACAGTTGAAGTCAATGGTGAACAACATGCCTCCATACTGCTCCTGTGGTGTCATCCAAGTGTCCGTAAGCCCCGACTTTCAAATTTGACTCGAAACGAGGTCATTTACACCATGTTTTTAACCTAAATGTCTGCTGTGATCTTTGTGCAATCGCAGCTCCGGAGGAGGATAACAGCGACATTTAGGCTAAAAACATGCAACACTGTTTACCCCTGAAACTCCAAGAGTGTTTTGTGGACTCAAACACTTCGCCCACTCCTCCATTGCCATAGTGAGTTGATAATGAGTTAATTTTCATTTTTGGAGGAACTATCCCTTTAAAGGGGAGTATTCATTCCACAGTCAACTATGCTGGCCTGTTGTGTCTTGGGTTCCTCTATCATTTTGTCAGGTCTTGACCTTACTATATTCTGTATGTTGGTGCTGTACAAGTAAATTGTAATTTTATTTTCAATTTGTGGTGAAGGTTTTACTCAATTTTCAACGCATGACAGGGATTTTTCCTGATGTCAGCTAAACGTGCCACTGGTGCACTGGGGAGGTGCGGGGGGGCCCTGTTCTGCAAAAGACAAGGTCCTGAACTTTTGACTGGTGCTTGCTGGTGTTTTTGTGCCCTCCCTATAAACAAGAGGAAACCCATTTCGAAGATCACTGATCACCATTAAGGTTTTACCTTGAATTTGGTTTTAGATCACAGTTAATTCCCCAAATACTGTCAAAGAATTGGAAAAAGTAACAAATGCAAGTTTCCACACAGGAGACCTCTCATCCTTCAAGGGATTTCTATATATATGTATTGGGCAACAAAATTATGAATCATTTATGAGCAAAAATAGATTTCAGTGCTACATGTGTGTTGTTTCATTTAATGATGTGCACTCACACACTCATACAAACACACACGCATACACTCACACAAAAATAACAGTATGTGTTTGTCTCAGTCTGACAAAGTGGCCAAGGCGGTTTCTGCGGCCCACACCTTCCTGCTGAAACACCCAGATGATGAGATGATGCAGAGGAACATGGCATACTACCAGAGTCTGCCAGGAGCGGAGGAACACCTCAAAGACCTGGAGACCAAGTCCTATGAGGTACATGCATCAGATTCTCTGCGAGAAATACGGCATGGGAAGACGGCGTGGACGCAGGAGTCCCACCCATACCCACATGTCTCAGAATGTGCACAGCCACTCTAACCGGCCTGTAATCTGGCTCTGTGGCTGTGCCGATGTGGTGGATGCCTGTGGTCGGCATTATGGGAAAGTTAAGACTGACTTTATACTGAGGTAACATCATACACTGTGTATAAAGATGGACTACACTATCTTGTCTGCTGTGGTAGACCCTAGCCTCTATGGATCTTGGGCTTGGGGCTTGTTCTTGTGCTGCCAAGATTAGTGCCTCTGTGCTTTCTCTCAGACCAACCATATATATAAATATATATAGATATATATATATATATATATGGTGGTTAATACTCACCAGTGCCTCACACACTTGGTTTGGGGAACTTCAGGGTTCCTTATCAGGCATTAAAGAGGTGGAGGTCATTCAGGTTTTTACATGGCAACCGTTTCTTTCACAGAAATAAGATGGTTTTAATAACTTACTCAAGTTTTCTGTTGTTTTCAGCAATTCAGATAATCATTGTCCTCGTTGATTTCTTCAATCATTCCACAAATTACCATTCATTGACTGACCGACTGTCATTTTTCCCTGTTTTTTTTGTCATGTTGTATTCCAGACATTATTTGTGCGCGCAGTGCGGGCATATAACGGGGACAACTTCCGTACCTCGGTGTCAGACATGGAGCTGGCTCTGAGGGACTTCTTCAAGATCTACGACGAGTGTCTGGCTGCGTCTGAGGGCCCAAGGGACGTCAAAGACTTTAAAGACTTCTACCCCTCCATAGCAGGTCTGTACAACATTTAGTTATTTTTCCCTCAACTCTCTGAAAATCCAAAAGTTAATGGTTGATATCATTTCATTCCAGATCACTATATCGAGGTCCTTGACAGGAAAGTGAGGTGTGAAAGTGACCTGACACCGGTTGTAGGAGGATTTGTTGTAGATAAGTTTGTAGCCACCATGTACCACTACCTGCAGTTTGCTTATTACAAGCGTGAGTATTTCATTATCCCTGAGTTTTTCCTTGCATCTATGTACAACTTTAGATTTTCTTAAAGGGATAGGTCACCTATCACATATTATCTACTCACCACTATGCTGATGGGGTTGGGAAGGCTAACATTTTTAGTCCACAAAACACTTTTGTAGTTTCAGCGGTAAACAGTGTTACAGCCAAATCCAATACAATTGAAGTGACTGGTGATCGTAAAAAAAACACAACATGCCTCCCTACTGCTCCTGTGGTGTCATTCAAGTGTCCGTAAGCCCCGACATTCAAATTGGACTCAACACGGCGTCATTTACATCATGTTTTTGGCCTAAATGTCCCCTGTTATCCTCCCCTGGAGCCGCGTTCACGTTCACGAGCTCTCGCCCAAGGGTACGCACGGGGTGCGTGGTAGCATCACTAGTTCTGGTAGCATCGATACTTCCGGTAGGGGACATTTAGGCTAAAAACATGGTGTACATGACAAGGATGTGAATGCTTACAGACACTTGGATTTTATGTTTTTTTTCTGTTGCTTTTTTTTACCTTTGAGAAATTGATCACCAGTTACTTCGATTGTATTTGATTTGGCTGCAACACTGTTTACCCCTGAAACTCCAAAAGGGTTTTGTGGACTCAACACTTCACCCACCCCTCCATCGGCACAGCGGTGAGTAGATAATGAGTGAATTTGAATGAACTATCCCTTTAAGTCAGTCGGGTTAGTGTCTTGTGGATTAAGAGCAAATTTTTGTGTTTCAGTAAATGACCTGAAGAATGCAGTGCCGTGTGCAGCCAGCTACATGCTGTTTGACCCCAGTGATGAGGTCATGAAGAACAACGTGGCCTATTACAAATTTCACAAAAGCCAGTGGGGGCTGACAGAGGAGGACTTCCTGGCCAGATCAGTGAGACATGTTAATGATTACGCACCTTACACGCTCAAACTGAGTGGTTCACATTAACAGGTTATTTTGTTGTGTGTCTGTTCCCTACAGGAGGCACTGCGATACTACAATCAGACAACCATGCAGCTACAGATGATTGAGTTCTCCAGACAGCGGCTGATAAGCGACGATGAGGTGCGTGTGTGTGTTCGCATCCATTTGTGTGTCGGCGCTTCACAGGAAAGCTTCCAGCCAGGAGGTTATCTCTGGTCAGGAGAAGAGATCATATGATACAGTCTAGTACACCCTTTAAAAATAGGTCGGCATTGTCCTCATGAAGTGTGTCAGGGTTTACATCAGGTAGCCTGCTGCTCTCACAGGCTGTGTCCTTGTGTAACTTATGGAAAAATCCTAGATCCCTTCGTCTGGTCACATGACGCCCTGCAGTACAATGTGGGCCCTGTTTTTATCAAGCCTGCGATGTCACACACGACCACGGGGTGGCAGCACGACACTGCAGCTCCATCAGTTTTAATGATGGTAGCTCAAGGACTGTGGCCATCAGGGCGACCCAGCATAAGCCAGGATTACTTACTGTATGCAGCAAATACCATTCACTTGACTTGGCTGTGATTCATTTAGTGATTGCAGGTATGAGAGGTCACAGAAGTGTTAGTGGGGGAACTGAGGATAATTCACTGAGAGGAAAACGTCACGGACCCACCTAAGTTGTCTCTGGTTGATTCTTTTGTGTGTGTGTGTGTGTGTGTGTGTGTGTGTGTGTGTGTGTGTGTGTGTGTGTGTGTGTGTGTGTGTGTGTGTGTGTGTGTGTGTGTGTGTGTGTGTGTGTGTGTGTGTGTGTGTGTGTGTGTGTGTGTGTCCACAGGGGGAGGTGGTGGAGTTTATAGATGAGTTCCTGGACAATGATGAATAGCCCACGTTGGACACTCTGCCTAAACACTGAAGAACAAGAAAGCGGCACCAGTTTGTATTTATTGGGGTTTTTTAAGAGGTTCTCGTGGGTCATAGGGTTTTGTTTTGTTTTTACCTTACAGCTTCACATCCTGAATATTAATCCCGATTATTTGTGGATAAAATACTCAGTTCAGAGGTACAGTGTGTGCACATTCAGCACATTAAATGATACATGATTTAAAAGGCAATAATGATAACGGAGACCGAAATGTTTTTACTCAATGTTTTACGAATTCATTCCTCTGCTTTGAATCATAGATGTTGTCTTGTCACAATAAAATTACGTTTTAAATATCAATCTCTCTCTGGAATATATGTCTATGATAGAAGTTGAATTTAAGACTTTTTAAAACCTTTTCAAGATCATGATGAATGATATTTAAATCTACTTCAAGTATGATGGATATGAGGGACTATCAGAATCCCATAATTACTTACACTTGACTACTATTGAAGATAAGGTGAAGTAGCCTCGTAGAGAATAACACTTTAAACACCACGTCATCACGCAAACAGTAAAAAGTCAAACAGTAGGTATCCACAGTCTTTCTTACAGCCAAGCCCAGTGTGCTGCTATGAATTCTGACCAGGGTGTTTGTAGACAAACAGTCAAATGAACGTTTACATCATTAAAATCTACTTAAATGCTTTTTTAGAGCTAGTATGTCATATTTGCACATTTAAGACTTTATAGATAGCTAGACAGAGTTAAAAGTCTGGAGTAATTTGACTATTTATAGGTATGTGCTAAAATTTTATGGACAAGCTCTTTGAGTGAACATCAAGACTAGAAAAGCACTTTATAAATACAGACCAAATACAAAATCATTTGTTGTTCTTTGAACTACTGAAAACATTTCCCCAAAATTCTAAATTTGATCTGCAATCTAGAATCTGCATCTCTATAGGGGCTCTATAGGGGCCTGAAGGGCTGGACAGCAGCGGCCTTTGAGACGGAAGCCACGCAGGGCTGTGCAGAGCAGAGAGACGCAGCCAGAGAAAACACTGAGTTGTTTAATAATGTTTGAACATTGAGTCTCAGTGCAGTTTGTCACACAGTGATGTTAAAAACCCACAGGGGAACATTCCCTCTGTATTACTGTGTGTGTGTGTGTGTGTGTGTGTGTGCGTGTGCGTGCGTGCGTGCGTCCCTCTGTCTGCAGCTCTGTGCTCTCGTTTCTCTCCTCCCTGTATTCACTTCTCTTCTATTGCTTCTCCTTATTCCTTGACAATGCTTTATTTTACATCTTTCCATCATCCGTTAACATTTAGTGAGGGCGTCAGAAAAGAGAAGGATAACGGCGGTGTGAAAGAGGAGCTTGGACAAAAGTTACGATGAAAAGCTGATTGTCAGGAGTCAAGGTTAAAGGTCAAGGTCACAGGTCACACTTACACAGTGAACGGTAAACAATGCAATCAATGAACCACGTGATTTGACATCTTTATCTCCTTGACTGAATGTTTCTGTTTGACCCTGAAGGACGAAAAAAAAAGAAGGAAATTCAAGACTTGAAACCACATCAGAAGCAATAATCAGCACAGAGTCACATGTTAAGGAGTTTATTGTGACTAAGAGAACACTTGCTCTACACAGTACACACTTCACCCTGACACCACTCCCATCAGGCTGTTTGAAAGGGAGGAGAAACCGTCACGTTAGAGCGTCATGTGAACGAGACACGGCGACGTCCAAATATCATTTCCTGTTTTTCGCCTCCGCTGGTTTTCATAAGTGTCGTGCACAAAAACTCAGGTGATCCCACAATCTGGTGTGCGATCAGACCGGCCCTGCAGCTGACATCCGCGAGTACAGTACTTGTGTTTCAACAGCAGAACACGAAACAGTGAGATTCTTAGTGGTGGAAATGAGCCGACTCTGTGTAGAGGTCACGTCTAATGTGACAACAGATATGCTACAGTATGTACAGCAAGTTAATGCAGTCATAGATTCATATTTACACAAACATACAGACACTTCAGGCACTTCATTCCCCCCCCCATGCGCTCACCCAAGAATAGTGTCCACATAGTTTCAGATACCACAATACAGAAATGAAGAAGACGCTCATCCACTTAACTTATCCAAATCCTTATTTCATAACCAGATTAAAAATAACCTCATTAAAAAATATATTTTTGTGTTTCTAAAAATATATTTTTAGAAACACAAAAATATATTTTTGTTTTGTTAGAAACAAAATTGAAAAATTCAATAATCACCGATGACACCATAAATCACCTCGTCCACCAGCCAGTGAAGCACTGACTATTTCAGTTACTGTAACATACTGAAACTCATTTTGTCGTCTTTATACATCACAATATCTAAAAGTTTAAACCCTCTTGTGACAATTGGCCTTTGTTTATATTTGCACCTTTTTTTATGAATTCTTACTCAATTTAGTAGCTGAAGGACAAAACAGCAGAAAAACATAATTATTCCTCCAGTGGCCAGAAGCATTACGTTTTCTGGCTGACCGTCCGTTCGTCCACTTGTGAACATGATATCTCGAGTGCACCTTGAGAGAATTGCCTCTAACTTGATACGAAGGTTTACTTGGACTCAAGAATGAACTGATAAGAATCTGGTGGTCAAACGTTAAGGTCAAGATGGCCTCACGAAACCCTTTTTTGCCTTGTGAACATGTTATCTTAATAACACCTGAAGAGAATCCTTTTAAATTTTGCACAAATGTTCACTTAGACTCACAGATGAACTGGTTAGATTTGGGTGGTTAAAGGTCAAAGTTCAAGGTCACGGTGTCCTCACAAAACATGTTTTTGGCCTCCTGAACATGATATCTCAAGTCTGCCTTTAGAGGCAGTTTTGACAACTTGTCACTCAAAGATGAACTGATTAGATTTCAGTGGTCAAAGGTCAGAGGTGACAGTGACCTCATAGGAGTCTGGAAAAACATATATGCAGACTAAAACTGCACTGGTTGGTGAAGGCAAACAACCACAGGGCGTTCATTCAAGTTTGAACTAAGGCTAGATAACCAACTTCATTAAATGTCTCACATTACAGATTTCTTGAGTTGATATACAAATTGTCTGAATTCTTATTTATATTTGGATTGAAAACTCCAACTGAAACCAGAGGTTCAATCAACCAACAATCTGACAGAAAACAAGCACAGGAACATGTTTCTGAAAAATATTTAGCACGACATTTATCATTATTGAGCTAAATGAAACAATTAATCATCATGTACACTGAACAGCTCCAACATTAAAACCCATTACCTGTTTTAACATTGTGGCAGATTGGTGAACATTTCAGGGCCTGAGGTCTGGAACTATTTTTAAACTAAAGCTCTCCAGCTCCACAAGATATTCAAAAATATCTTTCGTCAAATCTCACGAGGAAAAACACTCTGAACAGTCGAAATATTTCAGAAAACGACTGCTAATGTTTTAACTCTAACATTTGGGGTAGTTCCTCTCTGTTTCCATGGCAGCAACACAAAGTTTGATCTCTGGCTGGTCTGAATGCCGTCAGCATCCTCGCTGCTTCTTCAAACACGGTGTACCGCCGAGCAGCAGATTGCACGAACCTGAGACACATGCACACACACACACACACAAACACAGGGCCGAGTTTGCAGTCTGGAAACCTGCTTTATATTTCTCACCAGCTGACTGTCAAAACCAACAGAGGCTGGAACGTCCTCAGATGTTTCTTCCATCATACTTCTTATTCACACCATTCCCCAGCCTCTTTTTCATTTCAGCTCTCTTCATACTCGTTCTCTCATCTGGTCTAGCCATCATCATCATCATCATCATCAAAATCATAATTTTCTCTTTTTCTTTCACGCTGGTCCAACAGAAGCCAGGTCTTTCATTTGGGGAAATACCTGCCCAAATTTACTGCAGTGTTGTGAACCTCTAACTCTAACTAACAAGTGGGATACTTTTTTTAATATATATATAAAACAAAATAAACAGAAAAGAAGGTTGAGATCTATAAATCCAGAACAGTACACATCAAAAGAAAGAAACAAGACCACTCAACATAAATGACAGCAAAGTAACGCAGAGAATCTTCACCACAATGTCCAAGAGCTTTGGAGGTTGAAGTCTCAGTTCGTGTACTTCAGGCAGGCATGTCTTCTTGGGGTTTTCCAACATGGTAATTTCGTACAATCTCTTGTTTTTTTTAGTTCCTGCAACGTAGTCCAGTCTAGACAGAACGCCCCCAACTGTCCACATAGATATCGGAGCTTTGAAAATAATGAATAAGTATGACAAAGATTGGGGAACGTCCGTAGAATTGTTAAGAAGGAGACTGGCTGCTACCATACTGCTGCATCACTTCTTACTGTTTTACTGTATTTTGTGCACCACACAGGTAATGTATAAAACAGGACTCTTTTGTTCATACTGATCCAAAATCCTCAATTATGCAGTAGCCTACTTTCTAGAAAGATGAAGGGCTGTGCTTTCTTCTCAAATTCATCCGACTCGTCCTAAATGTCTCTGCCCTCCGTCAGTGTCCTTCTTTCCTCGTCTCTCGTTATTACACTTTTTGCTGCATCTCTATCTGTTGGCCCTGTCTGTTGTGACTCTGGCCCTTCCCGTTCATCTCGTACATCGAGCTCTTCTGCTGCTGCCGTCGGTAACACCACACCCCGACGATGACAGCTGCAGCCAGCGCACACACCGCCACGATGATGACGGTAATTGTGGCACCTTTGCTAGAGGAGCTCTGAGGAGGGCAGTCATCGCCCACGCAGATCGCCTCCCCCATCTCCCCCTCCACCTCCTCACGCTCGCCAGTCTCACTGGGCAGGTTGTTCACGGTGTGCTCCTCCATCGGGACGTCGCCATCATGCACTGGGGGAGCCAGGCCGTAATCGAGGAAGGGGTGCTCGGTGAGGTCTCCCTGCCAGGAGCGGGTGGGAGCTGCTTGTTGCGTGTCGTAGTCGAGGGTGTCGGAGTACGAGGGGAAGTCTGAGGGCTCTATAGGATCAGGGGAAGGAGCAGCGGTGGGGATGAAGCCAGGCCAGACATCCTTTACTCCACCTTGTTCAGGGTCCACAGTGGGAGATTCGTGTTCCTCTGGTAAACTGGTGTTGGGGACAGGTCTACGAATTTCCACCTCGTTGGGTTTGTCTGTTGTCGTGGCATGTGTCCCCCTCTCTCCGTCCTCTGGTCTCACTCGTTCTGTTGTCGAGTCGCCTTTTTCTGTTTCCTCTACGACGACAGGGTAGCCGTCTAGCCAGGTGTCATCCGTCGTTGCCTTCTCTTCTGCTCCCTTCGCAGTGACATTCTTACGTACATCTGTTGCTATAGAAACGATGACACGCTGATGACCATCATCGTCATCTTCGTGGCTATCATGATCATCGTAGCTGTCATGGTCATCGTTGTCATGCTCATCATGATCAGTAAGATGGTCGCTATCGTCCTCCTCCAGGTCGTAATGCTCCTCGCCATCGTCATGGTCGTGGTGGTCTGGATGTTCCTTTGAGTCTTCAGGATGCTCTTGAACAACCGCACCATGATCGTCAGTCACGTCCTTGCGATCCTCGTAGCTTTCGTGTTCATCGTAGCTGTCGTCCTGATCATCGTACTCCTGGCTGCTGTAGCGAACACGATCATCTTCATGTTCACCCATGTCATAATGGTCATTGGGGTCAATATGATCTTCGTTGTGTTTTTCGGGGCGGTCCCGTCTGTCCAGATCATCGTGCTGAGCTGGAATGTAATGTTTAAGATGGTCATCGTGGTCATCTTCGTCCTGGTGACTGTCACGGTCAGGTTGATCATAGTGGCGGCTGTCGTCGCGATCCTGTCGGTCATCGGTGTCATGATCGTCGTAGCTGTCTCGCTCGTGATCATGGTCATCGACATCGACGGGATACTGGGTTTCCTGGCTCTCGTGCTCTTTGCTCTCCTCTGATTGGGTGCCTGAAGCTCTCTGTGGAGTCTGTGTGACTGGATTGGTGGAGACGGACTGTCCCTCCTCCTGAAAAGCCTCTGAGGGAAACCAGAACATGTGTTTCTGGGAGAGAAGAGAGACCGGTGCTTCTGTGGCTGCAGCTACATCTATCCTCACCACCTCCCTCCTCTCCTGCTCCCACCTCGGGTGACCTATAAAGTCTTCCACAGCCCGGTCCTCATCTTTTTCTTCTACGACACCCTCAAACTTACTACCAATCAGTTCTCCTCCTGCTTCATCATCTCCATGCTCGTCTTGATGCTCCACGAGACCAAAGCTCGTCTCTTGCTGCTCCTGACTCCCCCTTCCCTCTGGGTATGCAGCTCCATGCACCTCCTCATACACTTCGCCGTGAGCCTCCTCTGGCCTCTCGCTGTGGTGCCCTTCCTCCTCGTAGGAATCTGGGAACTTGTCCTCATAGTCTATGTGACTTTCAGTCCCATCTGAGGAAACAGAGAGGAAACATACATGATCTATTTACTTCCATGATTATACAACTCAACTCAAAAAATCTCACACAACTTTCAGATTGCGACAATCGAGCCAATGTTCTCCTGGATCCATGCACTCTTCTGAGTGCCATTCCATTATTTTTTTAGACATAAAATATGAATTAGTGAGCTTTAGAGGTACTGGTTGTGGTGTAGGTGCTTTTTCCAGTTTTTATTTAAAGCTAAAGTAACTACACCAACTAACCTGCCTTACTAACTAACCCTTATTTTTACCACGAGAGCAGTATCAATCTTCTCATGTGTCACTCACAAAGCAAATCAATGTATGTTTACATTGAGTTTTCCTTTAAAATAAAGCAATGGCTACACGTGATCATTTATCCCAGTTGATGATTTGCTCATTTGAAAGATTTAAGAGGCCTTAGTTGGTGAAACTTTTTACTGCATCACAAGAAAATTGAAAATTGTAGCAATAAATCACACAAAATGTGAATATAATTTTGTGTAACAGAAATATATAACACTCTGATTTGTTCTTGGGTAATTTACTCCTGAGAATAAAGACAACTACGTCTCTGTAACCCCACGGACAGGCCTGGCATTTTGCCTCCATAGACTGGGACTCTTCAGACCCTCTGCTATGAACTGGGCCACACCACGGTATGTCACGCTCAGGTGTCATCGGTGCCTTTTCTTCCCCACTCACAGTTAAGACTCTGTTTCCCCCAAAAGCCCGAAATCAAGCAGCGGTCACCTAACAACACCGGGAGCCAACAAGCAAGGAAGTGAGGAGGTTGACCTTAGTGCGGTCTGCTGTCTGGGTCAAAGCTCAGAACTTTGAAAAGTACAATGGGGCATTTCTCTTTTTTCTTCTTCGTTCTGCCTCTTTCCAATTCTGGCCTGCGCTCCAAAATGCAACGTTTGGACACCTTCTTACCTTTGACACAAATCTGCACCAGTCCATACCACTCTCCGCAGCTGTCGCACAGCAGGCTGAAGACAGTGTGTCCGCTGGGCATCACGTGACCCGGCACACACGTGTAGAGCAGCTCATCGCCCATCTCAAAGCCAGGGTGACCCTGCAGACGAGCGTTGGGGAAAGATGGAGGATCCCCACACGGCACGCCTGTCGACAACAAACACAGAGATATATGTAAAATAAGATAAAATTGAACATATAGTGTGATGTAGCCTAAATGTACAGAAACATGGAGATAATCAGATGGACCAAACATGTACTTTTACTTTTGTACTATAACTACATTTTGCTGTGATATGTGTTTTTTTTTAAGATCTTTCATGCAGGACTTTAACTCGTAATGAAGTATTTTTACATTGCTATCTTGGTACTAATACCTCTAAACCTCCTATTTTAACTATTACTACAGCTACAACCCTGACTGTGATGCTTGTAACTTCTTTTCCTTTTGTATTGACTGGATTGTTAATTTCTCCCTCAGCAGAATGTTGGCTCCAGTCTCGGGGTGTGGTGTTAGCCACAGTAGATCAACTGTTTATAAGGAAGGAGTAGAGATCTTCTGTGGCACCAAAGTGGCACCAAATAATATTCTGCAACCTTCCCTCCCCTGTCAGATCCATCAGGGTTTACGTACATTCAAGGATCACTGCACACACTCAGATATTCATGACAGATCGGTAAATGAAGACAGATATTAGTGAAAACACAAACACACACATCTGTGTATATGCACACATCTGTGTCTTCACTAACCTTTATCTTTGATGCAGAAGGCGTCCAGGTGAGCCGTGTCCTCTGTGGCATTTTCTGTTCTCACGTCCACTGGTTCCAGTCCGCTGCCTGCAACATTACACACAGTGGCCCTAGAAACCAGGAGAGAGACACACAGGCAGGACAGTGAGAACATCTATGATTTTCATTTAAAACCAAATCATGTTTAAAGACCATTTATAGACTCCAGAGTTGAGGGCGGTCATAATTAAACCCAGTGTGTTAACTTGTAACACAAACAGACACATGCACAGAAACACACTTAGTATTTTGTGCTATTTTATGATTTACTCCAACACATTTTAGAGGAAATTTGGTGTTATGTTCCGTTGTCATGTTCGAGATTTAGTTGTTTTTGCCAAAGAGACAATTCCTCTAAATATGTCAGATGGTTTCATTTAAGAGGTCAAATAAAAGCTATATAATAATATAAAATTAGATGTTACTTTGTGTGGCAGACAATAATATTTTCTTCTTTCCACTCCATTAATCATCCAATGATGCCTCAGATTCATCTTGTGACCTTTCCGATGAGGGACACCGCTGGACTCAAATACCTCAAAGCATATGAGGCCGTTTAATCTTTCTCTACCATGTCTGACTACAACAGTAAAATAAAGCTAACACAATAATTAGTATTAGTATTAAAGTATTAATGAGGCATTTCTTTCTGCAGGACGAGTGACTTCATTTTACGGCTCAACCCTCTGGCGTGTTCAAATCATGTGATGTGTGATGTGTGCTCTGGTTAAGATATGTACACGGGTAACATGACGGCATACACTGTAAAATCTATGCAGTACTGTACTAATATTATTACAGCATGACATCAGAGTACAAAAACACACATCATGCCTCAGACACGCTGCAGTATCAGCACTTGTAGCTTGTGGCACAACATTATCTAACACTGGCACGTTGGGAATAGATGTTCCCATACAAGCCTGCTTCATATAGAACAATCATAACATCAGCGACTTAATATGAGACCTATTCCACAAGGACTAAATGAGTAATGTGGTCGGACCACGACGCCTACAAGCTAAAAACGATGAGTAAATAGTCTTTTTTTTTGCCCCATTACTAACTGGGTTTATAGCATCATTAGCCCACTTATCATTGAAAGCACCAGATAAGACGGACTCGAAACTTCCCAGGCCAATCAAATCATGTTCCCATAGCAACGCTCAACCACATGTACAAAGGAAAGTCATGGCAAAGTTTCACCGAGCTCAGATACATTACTTTTTATTAATATTAATCAGGCTTTGTCAAATAAAAAGGTGTCAGCCAAGAGTTGTGCATGTGTCTGTTTGTGTGTGTGTGTGTGTGTTTGTTAACTTGTGCAACTGAGTTAATCAAAGCATCAGTAATTTGGAAGAATTTGACTGGCAGTGCAGCTCCAGACTGTGAGACGAGAGCAGCGTGAGTCATTCTGAAGGCTCGAGCGACGCTATAACTTCAGCTTATAAGGACAAAAGTCTGAGAGAAGGAAGTGAGAAATCGCCAAGAAAACACCCAGAGAGAGACAAAAATCACAAAGACTGTTTTCATATTAAACTATAGCTCCTGAAGGCATCTGTGCACGTGCGTGTGTGTGTGAGTGAAGGTGCGTGTGTGTGAGAGAGAGAGAGAGAGAGAGAAGGGGGGGGGGGGGGGGGGGGTTCTATCAGGGACAGTGTATGCTTCACCTGACCACGTTTCTCAGAGCCATCGCCTTATATGACATAACGACGGGAAAACCTCAAGGATGTGTGTGTGTGTGTGTTGTGCGTGTGCGTGTGCGTGTGTGTGTGTGTGTGCGTGTGTGTGGTAATGTGTGTATGTATGTGTGTGTGTGTGTGTGTGTGTGTGTGTGTGTGTGTGTGTGTGTGTGTGTGTGTGTGTGCGTGTGCGTGTGTGTGGTTGATGTGTCCGTTGCCAGGCAGTAGATCTGTGATTGACAGTAAAGATGAAGACGTTACGGCAGAACAGTCAACCTGTTATTATGCAAGAAAGCTAAAA
Source organism: Hippoglossus hippoglossus (assembly GCF_009819705.1). Classification (NCBI taxonomy): domain Eukaryota; kingdom Metazoa; phylum Chordata; class Actinopteri; order Pleuronectiformes; family Pleuronectidae; genus Hippoglossus; species Hippoglossus hippoglossus. Next base: position 10,448,817 of record NC_047161.1, read on the forward strand.
AATGAAGTCAATGGAAATCTGTAGAATAATACAGGTTAACACCAGAGCATTACATTCTGCAAAACTCTCACAAATCTTACCACAGAAATAAGGGAATTATTTTCAAAGCAACTTCCAGAACCGATATGTGACTGAACGTCTGAATTGACCCTGGATTACCTGCAAAAGCTAAAAAACAAACCCTTTCTAACCACCATGTAAATCTACACATAACTAAAGCATAATTATATGCTCTGTGAGTCAAAAGGTTTTTCATTCCAATCAAGAAGAGTCACGAATGGAAAAAAATTCCCAAAATCTTAAAACCAATGTCTCAAAACATCCTGGATTCAAGTCTGTCTGAAGGGATGTCTGTGGTGCATGAACCTACCAGTTTCCAGTATTATACATCATAACATTCTAATACGCTGCATAGACTATATATAGAGATGAACAACATGACTCTGGTGGCTGGCTGGCTGGAGTATAGGTCATAAACTCTGCCTCCTCCATGTTGGCAGTTGGGACATGGGCCAAACTAAAAAGTCAAAGCACACGCCAAATAGATTTTTCTCAAATAAGTTGTCTGTTATTGTAGGTAGTTCTTATCACACTGATGTTTGTTTCCTAGATGTTTTAAAAACAAGGTATCTTGATTGCAGCGTTCGTATCCATTATATATTTTGGCTTCATTTCTGGGAAGAAGTGTAGACGCATCTTCCATCTTTATATACAGTCAGTGACACATATCCTGAAATTATATATGGAGTTGGTTAGGTGAAGTGTAAATGCAGAGAAGTGAGGGCTGGAACTTCTGAACCTATAGCTACAACAGAAACCAAGGAGCGGCCTTGAAGGGAGTCAGCAGGAAAGCAAGAGCAACAGTTAATATGTTCTGAAATATGTGACCAGACTAAACAGAAAATATATAGAGTGGGTGTGATGTGATGCTGCAAACAGTGAGAGCAACTCTGGCCCATTTTTAACATTAAACTCCATTTTCGTCACAAACACGGCAGAAGTCGTCGTTGTGGTGAAGGTCTGACGATGGGCGGGGATGAACCGAGCTGGACAGACCAAGTTGAAGATGGATGACTGTGAAACATGGTACGTGGGTGTGAAAGCTAATGTCCACTGTCCAACACGCAGGGAGTGTACAGAGATTTTTAAAAAACGTTTCAGCTTTTCCATCGACCAGACCAGTTCACCATTCTTCTGGAAGCCGCCATTTTTAATGACGTTGGATGTTTGTCCTCTGAAACTATGAGCGAGTATCATACGAGTATTTTTAGATATTCATTTTACCAGATATTACATCATAAACCCCTGATTGCCATGTATTTAACTGAAGGTATTGTAGAAGCACTCTAAGGGCCATTTGGTCTTGTGTAATTACTGCTATTGACACAGGATGTCAATCAAACACCTGACTATAAGGGTGTACCTGTCTTCCCTCAAGCCCAAAATCATCTCCGTCTCTTTCTGTCTCCGGGTGCTGAGAGCCGTGTGTCATGTTACCGTGGAGATGAGAGGTGTAAATGGAGGCAGTTGTCGACATGACACCCCGGCTCTGAATTCCCTCCTCCTCCAGGAAGGAACAGAGGAGTCTTTCTCCCTCTCTTCCTCTCCGCTTTTTCTCTTTCCCCCTTGAAATGTGTCACTCTCCTCTTCTATCCTTCCCGCTCTCTCAAACTGCCGCTGCAGCCTTCGCTTCCTTTCTCTTTCATCCATCCCTACGACCTCCGTCACACACAGGAGCACACACACCAGAGATGACCTTTGACATCTCTAGAAATCAGCCGCCTCCCTTACACGTCCCTTACAACAAACGAAGACAGAGTACTTCTTTTCTTTGCTATTCTTACCCCACTGTGCCTCCATAGAGCCACCCACGGGTGCATGTAGAGAAGAAGCACTCCACCACAGCGTGACGGAGATCCTCTGCCGATGCCAAGCGGGCATGTTGTGAGGCACAGGCCCGCTCGGCATCTCTGAAGCCCTGAGGGCCGGAGGAGTTCCTCAGGTCCAACACAAACACCCGACCTGAGAGGAGAGAGAGAACAGGGAGTAAGAGGAAAAACTCTGAAACTCCTCAAAGCAAAAACTCAGAGAGTGGCAGGTGTATGTGGACTATATGGCCAAAATTATTCAGTCAGTATCAATAACTATCACGATGAATGTCACATTATTATTTCTTTTAAGTTTAAAGACTGATCTTTGAGTGATGGTTGTTGTTTTAAACTCTTCTTTATGCGCAGAGGATGATAAACACTTGTTACATGAGGTAGATTGATGATGTGTTATACCTCCTCACTGTGCTGGCACAATGCATAATCATTACATTGATATATAAATTTGACTTTTGTCATATTGCCATGAAAATTATATATGATAACTACTGATATTGTTTTATCGTTCAGCCCTTATGTGAACAAATTGTCGAGCTTTTCGATAATGGCAGCCTGTGTTAGAACTACACACTCCAACTATTACAAAGGTTTTTTGTAGGTTACAATCAAATTAATTTGAAGAAAACCTATAGATGCAAACCTGAAATGAGTGGGGACAGCCCAAAAGCCTGTTATAAATATTAGGAGAGCTTTATTTTAACAAGTAAAGTATGATAGTATAAACGTCCTCAGCACAAATTTTTAGCACTGATTTTTAATATATAGTTTTGGGATATGTAAACTTTAGAGCCATAAATCTGCTACAGATTTAGAGAGGGCTTCAAAAGTAGGTGTAAATCATTAAGTGATCAAGACATGTCTGTGCTAAAATGAAGGTAACAGCTTATTATTGTGTAAAGTCTAGATCCAAGTTAATTCAACAACATAATATGAAATCATATTTGACGCCAGACGCATTAAAATCTCATGATCAGTCTAAATATAGTTCAACACTTACATGTCAGTATCTGGAGAATGCAGTTGAGCAGAGAGGTTTGATATCTGTGAGCTTTCAGAGGTGACAGGTACATTTACTGTAAATTGGCACTACGTCCCCTTCACGGTCACAATATACAGTCACGTCACTTATACTAAAGAAAACATGCTCTAAACCTGTGTATAAAACCTTAAAAGTTTATCCTTTTAAGAAATATATGGATAAAACGTGGGAAAACAGCAAACTAAGCCTCATCTGTAAAAGCTGGACGATAATTGCGCACTCAAACAGCATTACGCACAGCTTAACGCACGTATAATGCTGTGTTTGTTTGGTTCTACTTTAAGATTCAATATTTATATCAGAGAATAAAACAGTCACGGGACGACAGAGAAAATGCTCCCGTGTGATGATAAACCTGCTAAACGCACGAGATGACACGACAGGTGCCGTTGATGCGCGCGCTCGTCCTCCGTTGCGCGCCGAGGAACGAACCCCCAAACTTTTTGATTTGAGTTTATAATGAAGTCTGTGGGTTTCTTGTCATTTGTGGATTCAAATATGAACTTACCGTCTGCATTTACATTTACTGAGCTGATGACAAGACAAGCCAGGGATCCATAGAGCAGCCACACAACAGTTTGGTTCCAGCGGTCCAGCATCTTCTTCTTTTTGCGCCTGTGGTTGTATAAAGTAAATCTCACTTTTTAGGATGGAGAACGTGTCCAAATCAAAACTTGAGTCAACAGTGTGGCGGGTCACAGTCTCCCTCCCGGTGGACGCAGCGGTGGGAAGGTGTAGGAGCTTATTGACAAGTGTGTCCGTTAACGGGAAGAAAACGGTGAGAGCGGCTCGGGAGCGAGGCTCGTTTGCCTCCACAAATAGTCGCCCTCGCGAGCAGATGGAGCACCGGTGCGAAAACTCGCGCGTCGCCGTTAGTAAATACGTCACGGCCTGAAAATCTTCACGGTGCGCAAAGGCGGTCAAACCGACTCCTGCTCCTCCAGAGCAAGAGGAGGAGGGAGAGGGTGTGTAGAGGCTGCTGCTGCTGCTGCCGAGGTGTCCTTGAGCAAGACACAGAACAGAATGAAGGGACCAAAATCACAAAGTTCATAGCTCATGTAGGCATCAGTATCTATGTGTGTGTATATAGGTTTGGTTAGGTTTAAGTTTAAGTTTAGGTTTAAGTTTAAGTTTAAGTTTAAGTTTAGGTTTAGGTTTAGGCTAGGCTAGGTTAGATTATGTTATGTTAAGTTAGGTTTGGTTTGGTTAAGTTAGGTTAGGTTTAGGGTAGGATAGGTTCAGATTTGGGCTTGGGTAGGTTAGGTGAGGGTTAGGGTTAGGGTGAGGTTGGGTCTGGTGAGGTGAGGGGAGGTTTGGTTTGGTTTGGTTTGGTTTGGTTTGGTTTGGTTTGGTCAGGTTTGTGGTCAGTTTAAGGTTAGGGTTAGGCAAGTAGTACTATGGTCAAGGTTAGAGTAAGTCTCACAGAAATCAACATAATAATCTCTGAAGTCATGGAGACACGACTGTGTATGTGTGTTTCTCTCTCTTTGTGTGTGTGTGTGTCCCATTTGGTAAGGGAGATAAAGACGGATGACCCCAGCCCATAAAGAGCTTTCTTCATTGTTTCCGTGAATCTGCAGCTATAGATATCTCTAGAACCCATAGACCTACAAACCAGAGCAGCACCACTGAACCCACATTACAACCACTATAAATGTTGCACAGAGAATCAGAGTTATCACAGTGTGCTCGTATGCTTCTTCTATTAAACGCATGTGTCTACAAAACAGACAACTGAATCTCCCCATGTATTTACACAAGGATTCATAAACATCACATGCACGAGGGTAGTGTCAGATTATCAGTATGACCTTGTTTCTCCTCAGAGCAAATGTATGGGCATCCTCTGACAGGACAGGGTTAGGGTTAGCCTCTGCAGGGGTTTTACAGAAAACTAGGTTTGAGATTCTCTGTTGTAAGCCAACATGATCAAGAAGTCTAAAGAGTGATTGGGGGAAACTGAAATTTGATCAGTAATGATTTGATGACCACCGGAAATCTGATGAAGAAGTCTATGTGATATGACTAGAAAGATCCAGAACACTTACTGTGTTAAATGGATCGTATGCGATTGGAAAATGTATTCATATACTTCACTTATGTAAAACTAACCCAATGTGTAAAATACTCTGTTACAAGTACTGCAAGTGAAATTTCCCCTGCTCTATGGGTGTGATGTTAAATGAGAGAAGACCGAAGACAGTCGGGGACAGGATCAATGCAGATGTGTGTGTATGCAGATGCTCAAACAGAGAAATCATTTGAAATAAGATTTAAAAAGACAATAGTAAAGAAATTCTCCAAGGAGTGACACCTATATTGAGGTTTCACACTCCCTCATCTCTGCCTTTCACATCATTTTCATTATTCCCTGACTTCCCTCTCTCCCGGTTGTATTCTGCCTCTAACTCCACAGCCGATGTTTTTCTTTTTCCCATTTCATCTCTGTTTCTCTGTCACATTCTTTTAACCCTGTATTCTTGCACTTCTCACACTTTCGTCCTATGGATGTCCTGTCCGGCAGGTTTGGGTGAGGGTTTTTTAAAAGTGGGCTGGGAACCTAACTCGTGGACGGAGGCTATTTCTGGAGGGCTGGGGGGTCATAGGGGGGAAAAAAGGGAGAGCGATGGCGAGGAGAAGAGAGACAATGATTCACACCTGCACCATCTCAGAGAGGCTGGTGTGAATTATGTTTGCTGCAGGTGTCCAGGGAGAAACATAACCAGACATCACACATGTGTGTAATCTCACAGTACACACCCATTAGACAATGTGTGGAAGTAAACACACACACACACACACACACACACACACACGCACACACACACACACACACACACACACACACACACACACACACACACACACGCACGCACGCACATTCACTGGTCTGACTATGTGTGAGACCAGTGACTTCCCATGTCCCGTCAGAATGACGTGTCGTGCAGGTGTGTGATTGACTCAGGAGGAAACCATTGGTCATCCCAGTGCATCCCAGGGACAGAGGGATGACTGACGTTGTCTCCATGGCAACAGCGACCTAAACCGCCAGGAGGGGTGGGGTCCGGAAAAACAGGAGCAGCTTGGAAAGCTCCGAGTTGAGGCTACGTGGAGGGAAACAGTGATAACACTTATGATTAAGTATAACACAGTATTCATTGGACAGTGAGAAATAATGTGTGTACATGCATCTGAACCTGCACATATGTGTTTTTGCTACATTGCTATAAAGATAAGATAGCATGAGAAATTCCTTTATTGATCCCCAGGGGATAAATTCAGATATTACAGCAGCGCAACAATACAGGTATAAAAAGAATAGAATAAAAATAGAATACAACAAAATAGAACTATCTAAGAACATTGCAATTAGATAGTGAAATATAAAGTACTGCAATGCATTACACAAATATTAGTACATGGTATAGTGCAGTATAACATTGAATATATTTTGTGTCCATAATTAAACATGTATATTATAAAAACACACAGGTACCTTTAATAAAATAAAATAAAACACTATATGACATTAGAAATAGACAAGAAAACAGGAAAAATACAAAATAAAGGAGGCAAGAAAGAGGCCAAACTATACAACTAAGTCTTTAAGTGTTTTGATGAAGAATTAAAAGTATTCAAACCCCTCTTATATCTATAATCATAGTATATCATCATCTGATGTGTCTGAGCTGAGGTATTCATCTGAGACGACTTCTCTCGACACTGATATGGTCGCTGCGCTCGTCAGGACACATTCAACACCGCGCTGCCAGCCGCAGCTGAGTCAGGACGAGGAGGGCACGGAGCTATTCAAAGAACTGACTTCATTAATTTGACTTTTGAGGAGCGATTGTTAATTACCATGCGATTCAGTCAGAAGGCGACAGGAATGAAAGGAGGAGAGATGTAAGACAAAATTCTGGCACAAGCATCCTAATATGTATGTGTTCCTGCCAGCACACACACACACACACACACACACACACACACACACACACACACACACACACACACACACTGAAATCTGACTCACGTCTTGTATGTTACACAATACTCTGAGGTATAAACTTCTGAAATTATTTATATTGCTTTTAATCACTACCACTTTTTACAAATCCTGCTGTGCTTATTGCCCTATAGGGCTCACTGTGGTAATGAACGGCAGCTGCTTTGGGAAATGCAGATCAACAGAGACGTTTGTTTTTGTACAATACATTCTGTCAGATGTATTTTCGTGAATTTTGCATTTTTATATTTCAGATGAAAACCCCCCTTCCACTTATAGTTGCAGAGGGGACCCAGACGAAATAAGGAATGTTTACATTTCATGTTTTTGTGAAACTCCTAAAAGACAGCCATGAGAGATCATGTTCGATAGGCCAAAAACTGTGACCTTTAACTTTGACCTTTCAAATCTAATCAGTTAAACTGTGAACATTTGTGCCAAATTTGAAATGACGAGGTGTTCTTAAAATAACACGTTAAAAATGTGTAATATGTGATTTCTGTGTGACTTTGATTTTTGACCTTTGACCTTTTATCATCAATTTGTCTTTGAAACCCAGTGAACCTTTGTTCCAAATTTGAAGAAATTCCGTCACGATGTTCCTGAGATATTGCAACTGACATCTAATGTGAGATGGGATTGGATCCAGCCCCCATCAAAGGATAATCATTATTGACAGATTATATGATAGATGAAAGGATAATCTCACGTTTGCTGTGTGATGATCTGATAAAGCACAGATTAATTGCATTAAATGACCCTCTCTCAGTATTGTGTGGACATGTACAGACTGACCTATGTCTCACTGGCCTGTTAGCTTGGTTAAACATGTCAGTTTAATAATACTTGTATTTTCTGAGAACGGGCCCATTTGTCACAGCAGACGTTTGGACCTGTCATTGTGGGAAAACCACAGATGATACAAATGACACTGATGATACTTCTGTTCTATTCGTCCCGGTAATAAGTCATGTTGGTGTGACAATACTGGGACTCCGACAGTGAGTCAGCTAAATTGAATTCAGCCATCATTCATTTCATCGTTCATCATTTAGAAGAGCTATTAGTTCTGAGTCAAATTCCTTCTGCCACACAGGGAATTTGGCAGCTAGCAGCTTTGTCTAGTTAGTAATGCATCTATAGTTGTAGCCTTTTGAAGACCTGACTTCTGTATAGGATGGAGATGTGTTCTACTGACCTCTGACCTCTGACCTCTAAGATATATGTGGCAGAGTGGAAAAAGATAGAAAGATTTCTCTCAAACGTGTAGTGACGTAGAGAAAGAAAGTAACAGAAAATGGAAATAACCCAACTCAGCCCAAACAAGCATATTGAAAAGTGGAGTGGAGAATACATGATTACACAGCAGGTCTCCTCCTATTACCACATTGTTAAACTCGAGTAGCCAGCACTGTGCTGAAGAGATTATGTCCTTGTAACAGCTCAGGATGAACACAGATTAGTGTGGTGGGATAGAGCGCCATCTAGCTGTGGATTGTGGGAACGTGTTTGAAGATGTGTCACTCAGGATCTATAACTCACAACTGCAGCATTCAATCTGCAAACATGAAATAATGATGGTAAGTGTTTGCATCCTTCACTGAAGTAAAGGTAACAATGCAACAGCAGGGACACTTGTACCGATGTGTTATCACCAAAATGTTCTCAAACATAAATTGTCTGTACCTGAATTCTAAGGGAAACATATTTTCTTTAATGTAGTGAAGAAAATCAGTGCAGTGAATATTTCAGATCATTTTTTATTTAAATGTAATACATGTTTCTGAAGTAAGTGTCTGTAGAAAAATATCCCCTTATCTAAAATGAAATATGAAGAGAAAATCCTTGAAAAATGTTGATATCTATCTCATGTACATGTCTCCATCTTACTTTATTTATTTGACAGCTATAGTTTCTTTCAACATTTAAAATGACACACGGGGTCAGCGTCTGAAAAAAACTAATCCTGCTCTTGTGAAGTAATTTGATTGTGGAAGTGAAAACAAATGTGCCAATGTAGGAATACTTCACCCTGTGTCCATGCAAATCAACGTAAAAGCTTAACTGCTGCAACCTTTCCTTTTTTTCTTTCTTTATTTGTTGCAAGACACAAATGCTCATGGACGGAAAACATTTGAGAGATGGTAGACCTTTGGTTGAGATCTTTCTGAGGATGCGTAACTTTATAATGCAGAAGTTTGGGCCAAATCTCAACCAACTACAAAAAATGCTGCTTATCAGTGCTAATAATCTAATCATTTATACAATGAACAGTGTACTTTGTCATCATGAGTATGACTACTTTTGTTACTTTAAGTATATTTTGCAAATACTTGTGTACTTTTGCTGTACTCTTACTATTCAGTTACAGGCTATTTTTACAGTGTGATATTGCCTTTGATTCCAACAGTTGATTCCAACAGTTTGCATCACGCATAATGAGATTCAGTGTGTGTGTGTGTGTGTGTGTCTGCAGGTTGCCTGAATGTGTCAGAGTTGCACATCTCTAACACTGAGGACATCTTGGCTCGATGTGATCGTTTCCTTCCTTTTTAAATCCCTCACCGGCTCGTGTCAACTCACGTCCCGCACTCGTGACCGCCTCGGTGAATACGGTCGATTAAAAACATTAATTACACAAAGAAGCATAAACGCCATTTTTGTTGTATTTCCCCATGATCTCTGCAAGCAACCCCCCCCCCCACCCCCAATCAAAACAAATCGGCCACGCGTGCTTTTTCCCGCAGCAATGACGTCACGTGGGCCCTCCCCCTTCTCTCTCTCTCTCTCTCTCTCTCTCCCGCAAGTAAACAGAAACCCGTGAAGAAAACGCTCGTGTCAGTCGCCATCGTGCGGGGCAGATCCGCTGCGGGAGCTGGAAGCGTTGCGTTGACTTCACGTTTCCCGTGTTGTTGTGGTGCTTTTCGCTCTTTTCCCCCTTCTCATCCAACTCGTGAGGTCCGGGACCAGCTGACTGGAGCTGGAGCGATGAAGGGAGAGGCGGAAGTGAAGTCACTTGACAGACCGTCCATGTTATTATTGTTATTTTGGTAGCCCTGTGATGAGACGGGCTGGGGTGCCGTTGCTCTCCGAGACAACGACCGTTAACGCCACCGCAGGCCGCCCCGGACCGACGCCACCCGCACCCTCTCCGCCGCCTCGCTGACCCGGGAGACAGGAGCCTCGCTGACGGCTGCGGGGTGAGGGAGGTGGAGGGTGTGAGGACCACGGCTCCACGGCTCCGACACACACACACTGCGAGCGACCGAAAATAAAACGGCGACAAAAACAATAACGGCTCGGCTGGTGTGTGCGGGCTGTAGCACGGACGTTCCGCCGCCGCCACCGCAGACATGAACGGTATCACCAAGGGCCGGTTCGAGGTATGACACAGGGAGTGGACCACCAGTGGTTCAACTGTTTGTTTCATAGTGTGTGTGTCTGTGTGTGTGTGTGTGTGTGTGTGTGGTCCGCTGCTTCTAATTCTACATGCAGCCTGGAGAACCGAGGCGTGCTGTCGGTCAAGGGTAATCCGAAATCCTGCTGTCGTCCTGCCGCAACAGTAGCCAGACGTGCAGCGGCGACACGGAGCCCGGGACTGCGGGGGGACAGAGCGGGGCTGTGGCCGAGGGCTTGTCAATACATCAGGGGCCGACACTTGGCTGGAACAGTCGCCTGAGGTGACAGGCTTCCAGGAGGAGGGAGGGTGTGTGTGTGTGTGTGTGTGTGTGGGGGGGGGGTGCTGCGGATGGGTGGACGGACGGATGGATGGATGGAGAGTGTGTGTTGTAAATACAAGCAGTGTAGCAGCATTTAATTAGTCACCACTCGGGCTTGGCAGGTAACACTGCAATGAAAACAAACTGTGACACTTCCTGTGATAACCTGTGAATGACAGCTGCCACAGGAGGTTTGCATGGATCTCTGAGAGTCACTGACACACACACACACAGACACACAGACTTGCTGTGTTCAACAATCAGAATAGTCATACACTGCATGCTGCTACACTGAAGGCTATAAATGATCAGGCTTCCTCCCACAACCTTTCATTAATGCCTCGATATGGTGGTAAACGCTCTCTTGGTAAACGCATGTCAGAGCTCAATTTCACGGTAAAGAAAATACTTGACTTCAACTGCATTCAAAATGTCACTTGCATTTAGATGTTGCAGCAAAAATGAACACGTAAAGCAGGATTGATCCCTGTCCGCAGTTGAATTTCCGGATGTTTTTACTGTTTGCTGAGTTTGCAGCATTTTGCAGTGTAGCTTCATATACTGTTGTAAAGTAAAAAATAGTTATATTTGGAGAAAAGACCCCAACGGGGCCCCAAGATGTTAGGGACACACACCCAGGTCTGATCAGCCTGGGGGCCCTGCCTTAGCGGGTGAGGCCTATAAAGAGGGTGTCTTGTGATTAATCTGCCCAAACACCCGCTGACACGAAGGTACACAACTGATGACTGGTCCCTGACATCAGTGGGTCTGTGATTTGCAACTTATCACCAAGTTAATGCAGAAGACCTTCAAACAAACAAGGGATATTCCCCATCTTGCCCCATGTTCTAAAAATATAAGATGATCACCTGTTTTATATAGAGCTTTAGTCTTCAAAGTAGCAGGTAACAACAGCTATACAATAAAGTAAATGTATAGTGGAGTGGAAAAGTGCAACATTTGCAACAGTAGGATTGTCCAACAAAAGTAGAAATACCTTTAAAACTGTACATTGGTGCCTCGTTTGAGTGAATGTACTTAGTCGTCTTCAACCCCTTGCTCAACCGCATAGTTCTGCAGATCATTTTAGAGTACAGCTTAGCTTGATTGATGTGTAATATAATAATTACCACTGTGGAAAATTTGCTTTGTCAATGTTTTTTCTCGCAGTCGTGCACAAGCCTTGAATCAACTCCCATCCAACAAGTTGTGTGTCTCCCATGGGCATTGTTTATCTCTAGTAACATTCAGGCATTGTCGACATTCTTCTTGACTTGATGGTACTTGACTTTCTCCATCAGGCGCTCAGCTGCCTAGGCTTGAACATGCGTGTCTAAGTGAGTGAGAACACAGGGCGGTAGTGGTGTGTTGCCATATCGGTGGATTTCTCAACAGAGCTGTAAGCTTCTTAGATGGAAACCAGCGTTCGGTGGCAAACAAGCTGGTGTGTAACTGGGAGAGAATGAAAAGTAAGGGGGTAACAGACTAGGACGTCGGAGCGTTGTCTAATATTCTAACACCTGAGATGATGCTTTTTAATGAACACCTTGCGCGAGCCCCTTGTAGTTGCAGGCCCATAATTTACCCCGCTATACAACCTAGATCTAATTTCGTCATTATTGCTTTATCGTGGCAAAGAGTCTGTAGACCAGAGCCCTGCAAGTTAAAAAACAAGATTTCCACCCAGCCTGTTGTGCACTGTCTAGGAAGAGGAGTCTGACTGCAGAGAGGAACTCCCTGCTTGGGAATGCTGCTCTGCTAGCACGGGGACCGACGGCACCAGCATGCTGAGGTGATAATTGTTAATGAAGCATGCATACCAGAGACGGCTTTGACCCTCGCTGTCATGATGCCATAGCTACAGCTGAGATCACACAGCAAATACCACGTTCATACCATCGCATCTGGCAACGTCTTTCATGGAGTTAGGGTTACACAACACAAAGAGAGAGGCTGTGCGCTAACTTCTATTTTTTGATCAACATTTTGTTCTTCTTTCCACTGACGCACAAATTGAATATATTCAATTGTTTGTCAGCAGATATTAAATCTATGATAAGAGCTGCAATGATTAGTTGATTAGTTGCTGGGTAAACAAAAATTTAATTAGCAGCTATTTTGATGATCGATTCATTGCCCAAAGTCAAATTTGCTGAAAAATTCCAACTAGATTGAGATTCCTGCTTCTTTAAAGTCTGAGATAGCTGCTTTTTGTATCTTATTCTTTATCAAGCTCAATATCCTTGGTTGAACAAAAAGGGTCATTTGAGGACATCCCTTTGTCCTCAGGAAGTCGGCTGGGGCTTTTGTTTTTTCATTTTATGACCAAATCAGTAACCAAGAAACTAAACAATAATGAATATAATCCTCAGTTTCAACCTTTAAAGATATTAAGACAGAGATTGATGACAAATATTTGGTTTTTTTTCTTCATAAATGACTTTAATGATCATTCCTTTAACTGACACATGAATTAAATGTTTTAGCAGTAATCTCAAATGTCGGGATCTTTCAGTGTCTATAGCTAAGCACTGACATTTGTGGTTCAGTTTGCAGGTTTAAGCCACATCAGTTTCCTTTGTTCATAATCTTACATAAAACCCAGAGGTTTAATCATAGCCTGTCGAGATCATCTGTAACCAGGTGTCTGTCGAGGGAGAGGTCAAAGATCAGTGATGTGTTACAGAGGTGGTTTGGAATTAAATCTAAATTTAGTCTTAAATCCTAAAGCACCTCTGGCTTTAGAGAGACACTGAGTCAACATACTGTAGGCCCTGTCTGTTGACAGTTCTCCTGACATCATGTACTCACAGCATTGTATCATTTCAGTCGATTTGATTCCCATTTACTAGGTTGAAGCTAGATATATGTAATACTGAGTCAAACAAAAAAAATGATAGTGGTAACTTTATTTGTATTGAAGCTTTGATACGCTAAAGTGCTTTACGTTGGAAACATAAACAATTAGAACAAATTGTTAGAAATGAACGTTTTGAAAAAGATGGTCGGCTGAAAGCTTCTGGTAAATGTATGGTTTAAGGTCTCTTTTAAATCCGTCCACAGAGGTGGCCTGTTTACATGAACAGGGCTTTCCACTGTTTTGGTGCATTATTAATAAAAGCTTTTTTTGTGGAGTGCTCTGGGCACAAAGACCAGCTCAGAGTCAGAGGATCTCCGCACCTTTGGTGGCTGATAGCATAGTGAAAAGTCAGAGATGCATGACGGTGCTACGCCATTAAAAGCCTCGTAGGTAATTATTAATTAATACTTTTCTCAGGTGGAAGAAGACTGTCTGGGTCATCCGACTAACATGGTGTTGAAAGTGAATAGTAAATGGTCTGTATTTATATAGCGGTTTGCCAGTCTTGACCACTCAAAGCACTTTATAGTACAGTTTTTTGCCATTCACCCATGACATTCATACAGTGCATCTATGGGCAGCACTTTTTTCTATGACAAATGACAGGGGCAATTCAGGGTTCAGTATCTTGCCCAAGGACACTTTGGCATGCAGAATGGGGAATACTGGGATCGAATTGCTGACCTTCTGGCTAGAGGACGACCACTCTACCCCCTCAGCCACAGTCGCCCAAGGCTTAAATCTGATTCTGAAATGAAACTTAGGGCGGTGTCTTAATCCTGGCACAAAGTGACCCTGGGTGTGAAGCTATATCGTTTTAAATAGAAAATACACTTGCGCCAATCTGAGTGCTTGTGTGTGTTGGTGTTAAATGAAGCATGGTCAGGTAAATTATTACCTTGAGGAAGTGGAAAACTACTGTTCTTTTGACCAACAAAAACTTGGTCTGAAGTGAGTGTACAGGCTTTCACTGTTATTTTAAGGATGCATTAACGGTAATATGACGCATTGATAGCATTAAGTTGTAACACTGCTTGTTACATATACAGATGGTAGAGCCACTCGACTTTGAATTTGGGATTTGGTCCCTCACCCTGATTTATGATGGAGGCCCATGGAGTGTCTGGGTTGGTTGGCTCGGTATATATGTACAGTGTGGTATCATCTGCGTAGAAGGTGACCCTCACAGCTTTGTTAGGCAAAAGGTCACATTTAGCAGACACATGATCCCAGAGACTAGCATACAATTCTCCTCCAGTAATGTAAGTTTGAAACCAGATCAAAACACCTTCAGTGAGACCGACCCAGTTGTCAAGGCAGCGAATTAAAATGTTGTGATCAATGGTGTCAAATGCTGCACTGAAATCTCAAAGAACAAAGATGTTTCTATTCTTTGATCGGATCTAAAACTTGATTAGTATTTCCCAAGGATACTGTTTTCATTGAAGAAGATATTGAGTTGATTTAAAAAAAAACTTTTTGCCTCTAGTGTTATCTAAATTAGATTTTTTTAAAGTAAAGGTTTCACTGCAACAGCCATAAATACAGTGGGAAATATACTGTTTCCAGGATATCTTGAGAATGGAAGGAGCTTGGGTTAGGCTTTGTTCAAAACATCTCAATTTCTGGTGGATGTTTTGGGGTGTATCACAGGAGTTATTTGCTGTATTAGCATTGACGCCCTTGCATAGTTGACTGTCTTTAAAAAAAAGCTCGCAAATTCTTCACATTTAAAAGCAGATGCCTTAGTGAGTGTGTTGAAGGACGATTGGATTTAGAAGTTTATCAATGGTGAAGAAAACCCTCGAGTGTCCATTTTCCTCTCTAATGATGAAAAGGGTGCTGGTGATAAAGGCATTAGTATTGAACTTTTGTTGAGCCTTTTATTAAGCTTTCCATGTTGGGAGTTGGCCCCAAAGCTAATGGGTAGATTGTGATATTCTGTTATTCAATAGTACAGGGTCATATGAGGGCCGGTGATGTTCAAGGTTTTGTCTATAACCTGGAGCTATTATTGGATATGGTTAATCGATAGGTTCAGAACTGTGTTTCAGACCACGCTGTCTGCTAAACATAGATGTTAAAATCCAAACCAGTTGGGCTAATCTTTGTTTGGGCCTTGACTGGATCAACTCCTTTATCTTCACGACCTCACTTCCTATCCTTTAGTCCTCTCCTTCTCACCTTTCTCCCCGCTCACCCCTCTCCTTTCACTCTCTGGTTTTATTAGTGACTTCTGCACACATTTTTCCACTAGTCCTTTTTGTTTTCCTCTTCCCTCTGTCTCTATACTTCCCTTCGCTTCGCCACTTCCTCCCTCTTTCCCCCATCTTCCCTTATTGCTTTCTCTTTCGAGGAGCTTGCATCTGTCGCAGAGCTAGCTGGAGCCGAGGCGTTCCCCCAGAATCAACCTTTTCTCCCCACTGTGCCTTTCCCCACTTTTGTGTTCTCCACATTTCACTGTTCGTGTTTGCGTTTGAAACAGCGGGGAGTCCCCCTCATTAGAAGGAAGCTTCGGAGTCTTTGAGGAAACAAGGGTATCACTGGCAGGATGCGTGTCTGCAGAGGCACAGCAAATGTGGGTGTTTGCCGTGATTTAAATTCATGTGCTGAATACGGCCCACCTGATCGAGAATGTTCTGCCTCTGTTCTTCACATAAACAGGTCTGACTTGAATCACCTGCAAGTGTGTGTGTGTGTGTGTGTGTGTGTGTGTGTGTGTGTGTGTGTGTGTGTGTGTGTGTGTGTGTGTGTGTGTGTGTGTGTGTGTGTGTGTGTGTGTGTGTGTGTGTTTGTGTGTGTGTGTTTGTGTGTGTGTATGTGTGTACCATTCAGCAGATGGCCAGACATCCAGTGAGTAGACTAATTGAGATAAGCATGCCAACAAGCTGACCAGGCTAACAGAATTATAAGCTTGTAAGGAGGGGACGTGGAAATCCAAATGTAGCTCTGGCTTGTTTATTAGTGTAACTTGAGGAAGTAATAGCTTGTTTCTCATCAATAAATGTAAATATAATTCAATAACCTATTTTTATGAAAAAAAAAAACATTGAGTTGGAGATATAAAACAAAATTATTCCAGACAGTGGTTTGTGGTATGTAGTCCTTTGTGGTGGATTTGCTGAAGATGACAATGATGCTCTTAAATTACTGTTTTGATCTGTGTTGCTATTGTAACAGCTTCTGTCTCATTGCTCTTGACCACCTCACACACACACAACACATCACTCAAATGTCATTGTTTATCTTGTGTCTCGGCAGGTGTTCTCAAACAGCGACGAAGCCCCCATTAACAAGAAGCTCCCTAAAGAGCTTCTTCTTAGGTAAGATTAATAATATGGAATCTCCCCCATCCACACACACACATGCACACACACAAAAATACAACACAACATACCCTGGGACAAAGGTCAGGGTTACTCATTAGCTGAAGCAGCCTCGAACACTGTGTAGGTGTGTGTGTGTATGTCTGTACTGCCACTAGTTGTGTGTGTTATATGATGCACATTGGTCACAAGTCTGAAATGAGGTTGTGTTATCTGTGTGACCTACAGAACAATATAGGCAGCAGCTGAGCATAAATCTGACATCACACATGCACTCACCCATGTTCATCATCCACACTGATCTATATGTGGGTGATAGTGTGCGTGTGGTTGTGCGTGGAACTCTGCTGGCCCTATGTAAACTGTATATCTGTGTATGTGTGCTATAAATAGCTTGTCTTAGCTGGTGGGGATTTCCGCAGTGCTGTGCTCTTCTGCTGCTCCAGCTGTGTCTCCACGGAGACTACCAGTACACCCACTACCACCAGCGTACTTTCACTGGTGCGCAGATAAAAAACATGCTCTCACATGCACTTGCTCGCGATAGCACATGACCTAATGTCACATGTGTCATGTTGAGAGACTTATCACAACATCAGCTGTGAGGAAGCCTCACGGTGATTGAAGTAAATCTTGTTTATGAACCAAAGTGGGTTGCTTCTGATATAATTTTGTTCTGCCCTGTCAGCATGGTAAACACAGTGATGTTGTTTTGTCTCAGTAGCATTTATAAAAATCAAATGTATGTCTGTGTGTAGGCCTTTGAATGCAATACATCAAGGGTATTACATCCTGAACTCTTAATTTACACCACTTTGAATACGCATGTAAATTAGCCCAAGACAAAATATTCAAATTGCATGTTTGATTTGACCAACAGTCCAAAGATATTGAAATACATGAAATACAAGAAAAGCATTTAATTATAATGGAACCAATTACTAATTCACCATTCAAAAAAATTGTGTAACCCCTGGAATAGATAACCCCTGTGGTATGTGTTGCCACAGGATTACTAACTAATTAATCAGTTAATTTGATTAATTTGACTTCTCATTAACGTCACTGTTTGCTTAATGTATCGCTGTGAGCGACCCTGAGTATCTGACTTGTTTCTGCGCCTGCCAGTCGGTCGGTGCATTGTAAACAGCTGTTATCTAGGCCAGCGCAGCACGTATATAAACTGTTAAAATCGTGACGTGATATTGAAGAACCTTGTCTGACAGATGAGCCCCGGAGAGAGAGAATTCAGAGTGGTTCAGGGTCCTCTTACCTAGAAGCACTGACTCAGCACCCTCACCACCAGCCAAATTCATGTCTGACTGGAGTTACCATAGCAACCAGTCCCAGACTCACAGCCAAGGCTTGACTCTCTCTTATCTAGCCATGCTTGAAGGACCAGGTGTACATTTTGTCAACAAATGGGACTATGCTCCATTAAAATCCTGTTATGTACCATGTCAGTAAAAAAAGGGGCCGGGTTTGATAGAGCAATCAAAGGCTAATAACTTGTTCTCTGTTCTGTCTGAGTTCAGAGGCAGCATTACAGCTCCCTTGCGTGTAGTGAGGGGAAAAACATGCAGTACTTATGATGTTGATGTTGAGTTTTGCTCTATCATATCATCTCCTCTGTTCTTTCAGTTCACTTTTTTCCTCATTCTTATGCAAAACTCAAGGGCAGTGTTTGTGTTTACATGGACAGCAATATTCAGGCTATTGACCCTATTCTGCATTATAAATTATTTAGATTGTGATGTTTACATGAGTTGCTATAAACTAATTCATTCACAGATTCCATATTCATATTCATAATGTCGATGTCACAAAATGCTCTGAAAACTCCAATAGGACGTTATAATGCAATTAAGACGTACACATGACTACCATGTGCGACTCAGGTCAGAATACTCCACTTGTCTTAAATTCAATTATTGCTCATTCCGAGTCTGACCTTATTCAGGTTCAGGTATTCAGAAAATGCTGTAAAAGTCAGAGCTAATGTCAACTGTTGTAATTCTATTAAGTACAAATGTCAATCACTGTCACACGACTCAAAGCAGGAATCACCAAATCAGATCGATCGATTGCTTTCCTGTGAGCTCGATCAACAGAATTCCTCTCTGATTGGTAAGGAAGCCTCTCTCAGTCAAACTGTGTTTGATTAAAACAGACAGTGGATCAATGGGCAGCGTCATAGCCATTAACCAGTTATTAGAACGTAGATTGATGAGCGCCCGCCTGATTGGTCGACTTCTCTGGTGGCCTGCAGTAACTTCAAGAACTGTGTGTGTGTGTGTGTGTGTGTGTGTGTGTGTGTGTGTGTGTGTGTGTCCTTGTCGATTGTGTGCATGTGCTCCCTGACACAAGACTCCGGTATAGATTGGAGAGGCATGTCCCAACATGCCCCGGCCAAACACACATCAAAACACACAGCCTTTGTCTGCATCTATATGAAGGAAACAATGGGCAGCTCCTGTTTCCGAGGGTTAAAAGGACATTCAGACCCCAGCTGCACTCAAAGCTTTGGCACCATTACAATTCTCTGAATACCTCAACCTCTGTATAGATGCGCCCCCCTTAAGGCACGTCTCTGAGCAGTAACACACCATGTAACCACTGGTTTCATATGTGCGGGCTCCAGTACATGTATATATGTTTATCTATCTGTCCCAGGCTGTCTGTGGCCTTGCTTGTCTGAGTTCCAGAGATTACTCATTGGCAGATTAATGGATTGAGCTGACCCAGTAGCCTGCTGCATGCGGCCCTTTGTGGACGGCCCACAGCTCAAACACTGCGTGTCTGTGGGGCTCTCCTGCCGTCAAACACAGGGGATTGTTCTGCTTTTCACAGACTTAAACATATACTCACTAACACCACAGGGAAAATATTCAAAATAAAGTTTGACTAGAACTCTTTATCTGACAACCATCAGTGATCTGAAACAAACTCATCTGGGTTTTTTTTGTCTCTTTCTAGAATATTCTCCTATTTAGATGTGGTAACGCTCTGTAGATGTGCCCAAGTATCAAAGGTAAGCACCTACACCTCCAAACACCCAGTGTGGACTAACACACAAACACACATGTATTTCTAAACTATAGTGTAGTTAGGTTGAAACAGATTTACTATTGTTGAATCCTCTAGAAAGGTCTATAATATAGTGCCATCTGCTGGTTATGTGTTCGTGGATCACTGCTGTGCCACAGTGCACTGCAGCTGAAAGCCATTTATGAATGAGCTATCTGTGAATAATACCAAGTGCTTGGCACGTGCACTGTGAATGCAGAGCTGTGGTGGCTGCTGCTCTCACAACTGCTCCAATTTATTTTATGCCTCAGTGACACAGCACATTTTCTGCGTGATGTTTTCGGGTAGTTTATTTCTTCTCTGCAGAGCGACGTGCAGCTGTTCTTCGTGTCTGCACTGTTATGATTGGACTGCGTTTATATTGCACTTTTCTTGTCCACTTACAGACTACAGGTCACATTCACACCTATGTATAGATAGAAGTCATTGATTTGAACACTGATGGCACAGGGGGCAATTTAGATTTCATTGTCTTGCTCAGGAGCTGGGGATCAAACTACCGACCATCTGATTAGTTGACGACCCACTCTTGATTAATTGAAATGAATTGATTCATGTTTTGACAGCGAGAAATCCCCATTACGTTTGCGAGAGACCAAGGCAATGTCTTCAGCAACTTTGTTTGTGTGATCAAAATTATTTTGATTCCACCATCTTCAGATAACAGTGATAAAAAACATAGATGCCACTCAGTAGAGCGAATACCTCCTTGAAGGCCCAACAGTTAATCAAGCTGCACCAAATTTCACAGACTCATAGATTTCAATCGATCCATCAAGATGAATTCTCTCTCATATTCTCTGGGAAACTTCAATGGTGAATAACGCCCTATCCTGCAATGTTAAAGAAAGTGAAAAAATCCTAAATCCGTCCCCTGATCCGGATCTGCACCCGCATCAATATTTTATGGGTTCTTCGCTGACTCATACCGCATCCTTCCACCAAGTTTCATTGAAATCCGTCAGTTGTTTTTGTGCAATCTTGCTTAAAAACAAACACTTCAACCAACAAAGAAACAGTCCAGAGTGAAAACATTTCTGTGTGGAGTCAACAAATCAGCACATCTGCACGTTTTAGAAGTTCTAGATGGAAGAAGTGTCATAATGGGGAAAAGTCTTCTGCTGCACTTCAAGAGAAACTGAAAAAATGTCCGCAGTGTACAAAAACCTACTCAGTGCTACACAATGGAAGTTCTGCCACACATTATGATAAGAGAGTCACCTTCCTCCCTCCCCTGTCTGACCCACTTGTCTGTCTCTGTCCACAACCTGTCTGTTACTCTCTCAGGCGTGGAATGTCCTGGCCCTCGATGGCAGCAACTGGCAGAAGATCGACTTGTTCAACTTCCAGACAGACATAGAGGTGAGGGGTGTGTTTTCATAAGAGAGGGAAAAAAAGAGAAATGGACAGTATTTGTGTGTGTGGGCTCGTAGATACTGTATGTGCTGCATGTGTGTGTGAGTGTTGAGTAGCATTATCCAGCCCAAGGCTTAGTGCTGGGTCAGTAGGCTTTGGTGCCCAATGTGACGTCACAGCTGATCCTCTGTCCTGTGGCCCAGACCGACTCATATTTCTCTCTCTCTCTCTATTTCTCTCTCTCTTTCTCTCTCCCTCCCTCCCTCCCTCCCTCTCTCTGTCCCTGCGTCTCTCAGGGGCGGGTGGTGGAGAACATTTCCAAGCGTTGTGGAGGCTTCCTGAGGCAGCTGAGCCTCAGGGGCTGTCTGAGCGTGGGAGATGCCTCCATGAAGTGAGAGTCTTGCGGTCTCTCCGACACATACTGACCACCAAGCCACAGTCTACTGCTGATTTGGCTTTTAATCAATGTCACTCCCTTGTTGTTTTGATTACTTGCTGTTTTCATCCCTGCGTGACTGTGTTTAAAGTTTAAGCCGCTTGTGCCCGCTCAGTCCAGTGGGACTGTGTGCTTGAAACTCTCTTTTTTTTATACCATTTAATCTCACTTTACTGTGTACACACACAAAGACATATACAAACAAAAACAAAAGAAGACCGGTTGTGATGTACTTTGGTTTTTACATAAAACCTCTTAATCTGTGACTTTACATGGCTTCACTTGAAGATTTCTATCACCTCTACAAGCAGCTCATTTAAGGAAATACAAGCTGTTCATTTAGAGGCTTATGTGTAACAGTGACATGAAAAAAATAAACATGCAGCAGTTGTACAGCCCCCCAAGGGCCTGTAGATGACTCTGTTAATTGGTTCCTGAGCAACACCCAGCATTAGACGTCTTACTTATGCAATGAAGCCAAATGAAGTAATTCCCCTTCTCCCTCGTCCCTGTTCGACTGTTTCCCAGGACGTTTGCTCAGAACTGCAGGAACATCGAAGTGTTGAACTTGAACGGCTGCACCAAGATCACCGACAGCACCTGCCTCAGCCTCAGCAAGTTTTGCTCCAAACTCAAACAACTAGATCTCACCTCCTGCGTGTCCATCAGCAACCACTCCCTCAAGGCTGTCAGGTAAAGTACCTGCACACTGACTAACTACAGTGAACCCTCACATAACCAAACCCCCATAAGCACTAACATGGAAACAGTTAACAGGTCCCCATAAAGCCCTCACCTGGTACCCCTGCCTCCCCCTTCACTGTATATTGTTATTTGTATTATTTGTGTGTTTTCTATGTACATATATGTGCTAAATAAATAAACCTAAACTCAAACCTAGTTCACACTATGCAGCTTTAAGCATGATTTTCCACCCGCTGACCAATTGTGGGACAGGGTAAACTGCTGCCTTTCAGAGTGGAAGATGGGTAATGGGGTATAAAGAGGCAGAGACTAGATATACTAGTCAGGAGTTTCTCCTTATGAGAGATTGTGTGGTGTGTGCTGTGGATTGCTGTGTAGTCATGCACACGCTCACTGTACAAATGTGCACTCTGTTCTGCGTTGAACTCTTCATTAAATAGAAACATATGCACTATGCTTGTCTGTACGTGCATTGTGAATGGCCTTGGTGTCTGTGTTCAGTGACGGCTGCAGAATGCTGGAGATGTTGAACCTGTCGTGGTGCGACCAGATCACACGTGACGGCATCGAAGCTCTCGCGAGAGGCTGCAACGGTTTACGAGTGCTGTTCCTCAGAGGCTGCACACAGGTACACTATTTCACACACACTCCACAGAGACACAGACACGTGTGCATGGCACAGCAAGAAATAAATATATATTTTTATTAAAGGGAGCCTGTTATGCCCTCTTTGTGGAATTTTACAAAGCATTTTAAATCTTTGCAGGGTTTTCCCATTTTTCAAAGTAAATGTTTTTACTTATGTTGGTGAATAAACACTTAATTTGTAGCTCTGTATGTAGCCTGAGTATCGACCATAATTACAGCTAATCATTTGTGCTTTATTTAAAGTTTCACAATAAAATACCAAAAATGTTAAAGAAAGTAGATACTTTTATCTGATTTATATTGTCTCATTCATTGAGATGCAGTTGGTGTTACCTGCTGCTGAGGACACCAAAGGTTACTGTAAACAACGTTCCTCAGATGTTTACATTCAGCTCATAAAATGATTCTTCTGAAGAAAGAATAAAAAGACATGGTAAAAACACAGAAAACTCTAAAACCTATAGATTCTCTTATTCAAATTAACCAAAACTGTTACATACAGTACACACTCCACAGTAGTTTCTCACTACTGATCATTCAGAGGACTCACTAAAGAGAAATGTGCCCTTTTCCCCACTTACACTTCCAAACATACTACATTTTCCATCCTGTGGTATTTGTTCTTTTTATGTTAGCATTTTCCTTTTCTGCTGACTCTGGTGGAGACAACACTTACTCCAGGTTGTTTTCTCCCCAAAGTCTAGTCTACTTTCCCTCCTGGAATAAAAATCACAGAAACCCCATGAATCATATTTGGGGGCTCATTAGTCATGCAAAAAGTCACTACTGGTTAATTAGCAAAACAGGGAATGGGGTGAAATTGTTTAAGGTGTAATTCAATCACGAGCCAATTAGTTGTAGCAGATACATCAACACATACAGTATATTATTGATCTGTGTCATGACAATATTCTGCATTTTATTTGAACGCAGCTGGATGATGGAGCATTGAAACACCTTCAGAAACACTGCCCAGAACTCACCACTATCAACATGCAGTCTTGCACAGTAAGAAGAACATTTGATTGTGTCACTGGGAGGAGGAGGGGGGGGGGACTGATAATAATGTATGGGGGGGGGGTTTCCTTGTGCCTCCTTTTTTTCTTAATTTGTTTTTTCGTGTTGTCCTCCGTTGCCTCCAGCAAATAACAGATGATGGCCTGGTCAGTCTGTGCCGGGGATGTCACAAGCTACAGATTCTCTGTGTGTCTGGCTGCAGTAACATCACGGACGCCTCCCTCACTGCTCTGGGACTCAACTGTTCCCAACTTAAGTATATACTTGAGCTTGCTTCAGTAGCCGCAGAATATTAATATTCTCAGGCTGTGTGACTGCTATCATTTGTAAAAAAAAAAAAAAGGACTAGAATCGCTGTTTACAAAAGTGCCACACAAACCATGTAAATTATGACCAGAAGGATCGACCCATGGACTGTATATAAAGATGGACGACACGTCTCCACTTCCTCCCGCTATCCAGATATGAAGCTAGAATATGCCGGATACAAAAGCTGCAATTTTGTGCATTTGGAGCCAGAGTCTGTACAGAAGCGATCAGGGGATGGAGCTGTGCTGGTGAGGTCTCCCTGATACAGGCACTGACCAATCAGGAGTCTGTCTCAGCTGCCAATCATGACGTTTCACCCTTTTCTTATAGCATCCAAAAACTTAAAAACAAACTAATCTGGAAACTCAGCTCTGGACCAAACACCAGTGTGATAAGAACTACTCTACCCAAAATGACAGAAAGCATCTTTGAGAACATTTTATTTATTGTGTACTTTTGAGTTTTTAGTCCATGTCCCATCCACTAACATGAAGGAGGTGGTGTTTACGACCTATACTGCAGCCAGCAACTAGGTGGCGATCAAGACGCATCAGCTTCTCTTTTGGGGAGAAGACATGTTGTCCATCTTTATGTGCAGTCTGTGGTCCTACCTTATTGACTGGCTGATAATATGTCATTGTTGTAAACATTGATACAAATACTCAAGTGAGGCACAGTCCTCTCAGTGTTTCCTCACAAGCCTTGAATGTGTGTTATTTTAGGATTCTTGAAGCTGCACGATGCTCCCATGTTACCGACGCTGGGTTCACGGTGCTGGCCAGGGTGAGTTTTGCAGTTTGCTCTCCTCTTCCTGCTTTCTTGTATGTGAACCTTTTGCCAGGTCACTTGTCCATTTCACCTCAATATCACAGCTGGATGAAATGTTTTTCCCACAAAACCCAAAACCGTCTGTTTATCTTCACAGAATTGTCACGAGCTTGAAAAAATGGACTTAGAAGAATGTATTTTGGTAAGCGAGCTTGTTGTTGCCTTATTTACCACCAACTTCATGCTTGTGGTATTTGTTTCTGTTGGATCTGGAAAGGTTTCTTGGCTTTTATCTGTTTGGGTAGCGATTAAATTGTATGAAGAAAGACAGATGTGATTGCATCCCTGCCAAGAGGGCGAGTGAGTCCAATGACTGACAGTTTTTAAGTTACTTAGAGATCTAGAGATCTTGAGATGGAGACAGAGAAGAAGTGACACAGGAGATAAACATTTTTTTATGGGATTCAGAACTAGACAATACACGCAACACATTCCTCCTAAGGCTGAGAACTGAGCCTCTTAGCTGCCTCTAGACACATGAGAACAGTGCTTTAACCAAGCTTGTTTTCCCATCAGGTGACAGATAACACCCTGGTTCAGCTGTCCATCCACTGCCCTCGTCTGCAAGCACTGGTAAACATTCACACCTTCAGCTCTGAGTTAGTGCCAGGCCCTGCCTCCTCCTGTCTGCATGCTTATGGAGCTTTAATCCATCTGTGTGTGTGTGTGTGTGTGTGTGTGTGTGTGTGTGTGTGTGTGTGTGTGTGTGTGTGTGCGCGTGCGTGCGTGCGTGTGCGCGTGCGTGCGTGTGTGCGTGCGTGCATCCCTGTGTGCTGTGCCCCGGACAGTCCCTCTCCCACTGCGAGCTGATCACAGATGATGGCATCAGAGCTCTGAGCAGCAGCACCTGTGGCCAAGAGCGCCTCACTGTGGTGGAGCTGGACAACTGCCCCCTCATCACGGACGTCACCCTGGAGCACCTGAAGAGCTGCCATCGTCTGGAGCGCATTGAGCTCTACGACTGTCAGCAAGTCACCAGGGCTGGCATCAAACGCATCCGGGTCAGTGGAAATAAAAAGGGTTTTCGGTCGTATAAAGTATGGATGATTTGATCAATGGATTTTTAAAATAGCTTCCTTTTTTAGTTATACTAAATATGTAATTTAGTTTATATGACTTTAAAGGCTATGGTTTGACATTGTGGGATATACACTAATTCATTTCTTGCTGGGATTTAGTTTAAAATATGAGTGCAACAGGCTCTTAAATGTAGGATTTTAGCCACATGCTGGTTAGTTCAGTTCAACATAAAGACTGAAAATGGATTAACAGTCAGTCTGAAGGAAACAACATGCACCTCTAAAGCTCACAAGTAAACACGGCACATTGATTTGAATCCACACAAGGCACAAAAAGGACAATTTGTGGCTTTGTGCACTATTTTGTTGGGACAGAAAAGGTCAAGGTCAAGAGACGACAGTGGTTGAAGCAGGAGCACAAACTGGGCAAAAACAGCCCTGTTTTTCTGAATTAACGAGATAATTTTCCTTTCAAAAAATCTGCTCTGTTTTTCTAAAATTAACCAGATAATTAAATCGTTAATTCCCGAAAAATCGAGCAGATCTTTTTTTCTCAAGTGAATACAATATGCTTCCGTAAAAGTTGCACACACTCCTGGATTCGCCCCCAGATCCGGATCTGCAGCAAAAGGTCATGGGTTCTTCCCTGATTTATACCACATCCTTCCACCAACTTCCTGCTAAATAGCAGACAAACCAACGCAGATGAAAACATAAATTCCTTGGCTGCAGTAAAAAATTGAACAATTTACCAGATCCTGAACATATGTGCATATTTAAGACTTTTCCTTTGTTTTTGGCCTCTTTATACTTTTTAATTAACACACTGCTTTTCCCACACAGGCCCATCTTCCAGAGATCAAGGTCCACGCCTACTTCGCTCCAGTGACACCCCCTCCCTCTGTACATGGAGGTGGCCAGCGTCTGTGCCGCTGCTGCATCATCCTCTGACAGTGGAGGGCCAGGGGGGGCCACCTCTGTCTACAGGTCCTGCTGCTCTGATATGGGCTGAAATAGGGTTTGGGGTTCGGTGGGGGAGAGACTGGGATAGGTGTAGGAGAGAGGAGGGGCTGGACCCACTCGCTGCTCCTGATCACTGATCAATATGTACACTGATCAGCGCTGATCCCCGATCAGTTGAACCCACCCCTCCTCTCTCCTCTTGCTCACCAATCAGCAGCAGCCCAAGGTTTTTTATGGTGAAAGGTGTCAGGGGAAGGATCATGGATGGATTGATGGAGTCTCTCTTTTTCTCTTTCTCTCTCTCTCTCTCTCTCTCTCTCTCTCTCTCTCTCTCTCTCTCTCTCTCTCTCGCTGTAAAGACAAAAACAGGCTCTTCACTCCATCCTGTTCCTCACCCCCCTGACTCCCCCGCCTGTGGACGTAGAGGACAGCCTCTGGGCAGCTGGAGATGGAGGGTCTGAACAGTGGAACTACAATACATCAAGTTCAAACTTTAAAAAAAAAAGAAGATCTAGTCATCTTGGAAAACCGTTCGCTCTCTGTGGAGTATCATCTCAACCAATCACATGACACCTCTATGTGACCATCCTGTGATTCATTCTGCTTTGACCAATTAACACGCAGCATGGAGGGAGAGGAGAGCTGGGATATAAGAAACGCAGATCGTCTGGATATAAACACTTTGGCACCAGCCAGCTCAGCTCTCTGGTGTGGAAGAGTTGGGACGTACAGATTTGGACATTTGACATATTTGTGCATCTGAAATTTGATTCTGTTTGTACAGAGAATGTTTTGCAATGGAAAAAAAAAACAATTACATTAATGGCAACTCACTCAAAATGGGGGTAGGCCAACAAAATATTGTTTAAATTTTTTTTTTTTTAGTGCTTATTGTAATTGTCTATGCCTGTCTATCCAGAGAGGGAGATATGTTCTTTTTGAAGTGGAAAAGAAGAAACTGGACCTATGATTCACACCCTCAGCGACTTGAAGCGTCATGTTGACTCTACTGGGATGAGTGGCCTCTCCTGTGCACTGCGTGGTTATGTTGGCTCGTAGGCCCTGATCCAATCCTGTCAGTAGCCCTGTGCACTAGCTCCTACTTTTAAGCATTTGTTTACGTCCTGGATTTAGGTTGGCATTAGAGACGAACCTGTTTACATCAGTAGGTCTCCAGTCTCCCTACTATTCAGAATAAGTTTAGTAAAACTGATACAGCTGCGGTGCATCCACGGTTTTTAAGTGGACTCCGACGCCCATTATTCAAATTTGTTGCTGTGTTTATTCAGACTTTAATCAGGACTTATATTGGTACAACTTTGCTTCAAAATGAAATGGAAAATCTGCTTTAAGTTGAGATGATAGATATTAGAGCGTAAACAAAGGCACCTCAACCTTATGACAATCACGTGAATTTACATATTTGAAAGTTAATTTAATGTAGTTTTGTGTAATTGGCATTTGACACTGGTCTGGTGATAATATCTATGTATTTAATTGAACAGCAACAAATTCCCACTCATCTACAAAGCATGTGTGACAGCAGGAGTATGGTGTGTTGTGACGGGAAAGCCCCAGAACCAACTGTTTATTTTACTATATACAGTCACTCCCTCGGAACAGCAGGATCTCAACATTATCTTGTTTTGCCACATGGAGTAACAACGTGTGCGGGGCATGAAACCACCCACAGCACGGAAAATTCAACAAAAACAGACCCAGCTGGAAACAAAAGAGACTGACGAGTGCTAAAGAGCTGGGGGAGATTGGCAGGACTATGGATTGGACTGAGACAAAGGAGAGCAGACAGACAGGTGGACATAGCTGGACATTTGCTGGCTGTGATACTAACGCCCTCTCTTTGACAGTTGTTTTAACAGTTTTATGTTTAAGAAAATAAAGAGGTAAATGGAAAAAAATAAAGAAATGAATTAATAAAAGTGACTAATAGTAAACGGGCTTTGTCTCTCCAGTGTGAAATGTTGTTTTCCAGTGAACTGCGGCAAACTGAGTGCAGGCTTTACAGCAGTTTCACCGCTAGATGTCACCAAAGAGCCGTGCGGGCGGCTGACACACCCACATTCACAGTGCGGGTTATTTGATTAATGACAGAGAACAGAAAAACACACAGGCGCGAACAATGGAAAAAATATGAATTAAAAATCGTCTGCCGCTTGAAGTGCCATCGTGCCTCCCTGTGCAGTTACCAAATTGATATTTTACATCAGGCATCGCTCTGGCTGTCTGTGCGGAGCCCGAAGACCCATCGGCCTGATCGGTGATCGGCTGCGTCCCCTGGTGAACCGCAGTCCCCGGCAGCGCGCACCGCTCACCGCCTTCTGCCCTCATTACTCCTGGATTAAGGAGAAACCAGTCACCGCAGGACTGGAGCTGCGTCCTTCTCGTAAAAGTTTGGTGCGAGTTTACCGCCGAAGGAGTCGACAGCTGCGGCTCGGCAGACTTTACCAGCCCGTGGTTATGGAATAAAGGGGCGGAGAGGAGCAGGGCGCCAGGCCTGTGGATATCTACCGTTAGCCGGCGGAGCTAGCTGATGAGACGCGGGCTGCCCTTGTTTGGGGCGCTGTGCTAACTAGCTAGGTGCTATTTTTGTTAGCATAACAGATAGCCAACCAGCGCTGCTAGCTTGTTTTGATGCGGGCATATTGAGGGGAGCTGCCGGTGTCTGTCACATTTACCGCTTTTCTGAACTTTGAGGAAGTTTTAAGCTAACAGTGAAAGCTAACATTGTTTTGCTAGGGAGGCATCGAGCTAGGTATGAGTCCTACAAAGTTTAGCTTTTGTTTTGGTTGGTGTTGAACCAGTTTTTATAAGAGGCTTCACGTTGATGATCGAACATCTGTTCGTTGCAGACCTCACCGCTCATCACCTCTGCTCATCCGCGGGACTTTAGCTCAACTCGTTTTTCGGTCCTTCACAACCCGACCCACCGACCACTGTCTCCTGTCTGCGGCCCCGGCTCCAGTGGCTGGCCCCCTCGGCCCCGAGTGCCCAATGGAGGACCATGACAACATGGAGTACTTTTACCAGCAGGTACTGCAGAAAGACGTCACCCGCAGGTTGCAGGTCGGTCAGGACCTCATCGAATACCTGAGCGACCCGCAGCGCTCCCCGGACGTGGAGCAGGACAAACCCCGGTTGGATAAGATCATAGACGAGCTAGCGGGATGGGTGAACTCCAGCAATTTCAAGGTGAGAGATCTTTGCCCGTCGTCCTGTTCGGGTTCTACACTCTCATCCCCTCGGCCTGGTCATGAATCATTCTCCACAAGTTTACCCAGTGATCGGGAGGATGGGGTCTGATGGACGTGCTGCTTTCCCATTTTGGTTTCAATGCGAAGAACCTAAGTACAAATGATGTATGTAAAACGAGCTGTGGTTTACTTAGCGGTCTGATCTCCCATTAAACATGGCTAATTAAACTGGTTGCCACTTTCATCACTTAATCTCTAACAAGACAGAAGATATTAAAGAATGAATTAACGGTTTTCATACATCTTCTCACCAAGCCTACACAATGCTTTAGTTTCATCTGGAAAACCTTGTTGTCTAGTCCTGTATAATAAGAGGCAGACATCTTTAAAATTGAATCTTAGTGACAGAAAAGGTCATTCCTATGGTTTGTTGGGGTTTTGGTGTGTACGGTATGTGGGTGTGTGTGTGTCAGTACTAAGGGGACCCATTGTCAGGACTGTAGACTACTGGAAGACAGGATGGGGGAGGGGTTACACGACTCATTGTTATGACCTATGCTTTCTCTCCATCCTCTCTCTCTCTCTCGCTCTCTCTCTCATCACACATAATAACACGCTCAGTCTCCCTTGTCTTGTCTTAGTTTTCTTGTCCATTATCATCCTTTTCGTATTTGTGTGTGTCCGTCTGTGTGGTACCCTCGTCCGCGCCATATTTCAGAAATGCTGGAATGAGACATTTTCGTGAAGATATT
The DNA here is from genome assembly GCF_009819705.1 of Hippoglossus hippoglossus. Lineage (NCBI taxonomy): Eukaryota > Metazoa > Chordata > Actinopteri > Pleuronectiformes > Pleuronectidae > Hippoglossus > Hippoglossus hippoglossus. The sequence goes on from NC_047161.1 coordinate 10,479,988, forward strand.
ACACTGATCCAGAAAGTCAACAGTCTGAAATCTCTTTCCATGGCTCGCTGAAATTTGACTCCCAAGCCTCTGTTTGAGCTTATTAACAATGTCTGTGCGGATGTGCAGGATTCAGCAGGAGTGTGTGGAAATTGTACAGTCTGCATTAGAAAAGATTCTTTAGAACAGATTTGACAATACTTCTCAGCTAGTGGTAGAATATGCTATAATTTTTTGAAACTCAACTTTGTAAATGGATTTTCACTTAGTACAATGAAGGAGGAAAAGATGGACCAGCATCCCTGATTGACGAATCAAGTCTTAAATCATCCAGTGCAGATACTGGACAAAACAGCTATTTCGATTTTTTCAATTTTCTCTTGACACTCCCCAATTTCTGAATAATTAAAGATTCTGCACCAAACACCTCACTGAGACTCACTAATGAGAGCATTGTACTTCGTAATGTTTATTGTGGACTTAAACTATCACAATAAATGACCTGACACAAGACGTTTAAAGTGAAAGGGTAGCTCATCACGACCTGCATGTCAGCCTCTATGCATTTAATCATCAGCTGTGACAAACTAACATTTCCCTTTGTTCAGATCTGCTCTTGTATGTGGATGACACATACAGTAACTTGATATCAGATGTCTATCTGGCAGAGATGTGCCAGTGAGTCGAGACCCCCAGAGGCCTTCTCGCAGCAGGTTTGCAACAACGCTGATTGGTTCCCTGTCTGGTGAAAAGGAGGGGTTAGCTTTACGCAAGATGCTGCGTCAGCGCAGAGAGAGGGACAAGAGGAGAGATGATGCAGAGATGTCTGGATGAAGAGAGTGAAGGAGGCGTTAGAGAGGAGAATGGAGAACTGGGGTGATAAATTAGGGTAAGGTTAGGTGAGCGGAAAATACAAGCCACGACACAGAAAAAAAGATAATATTCAGATAAGGAGACTGTCGAACTCAATTTCCTCTTTCAGGAATGGGTAAAACACAGTTCTCCTCGTCTGGCTGTCTGGGTGTGCTTTTTTGTTTTTGTCAATGAGTCGGTGTAACACTCTTGTTGTGGTCTTTCTGTTCTCCATGAACAGCAGATTTACTTCTTGCTCTCACATCACAGAGGCATCCGCATTCATATTTCATACTGCTTCTATGGGCAGCAGGGCCTGATGACTTGACACTGGCTTGAATGGTTGAGGATTGATAAAGCTGCGAGATTCACCTGCCCAGACACTGATTTCATTGTAACGAAGATTAGTGTCTCACCTTGATGTAAAATGTATCACAATGCAGGCTTAAGGATACGATACACCAGTTAATATATATAGCACTGCAGCATCAATATATTCCTATTTCCCTTTTTAAACAATGAAATTGTTTTGGTTCTTGCAAGCTCAACACTTCCTGCAGGTGCTTCATAGTAAACGATTTCCAGTAAAGAGAACTGATTGCAGCTTTTAGTGGGAAGCAGCTGCAGGACCTGGTGAGCTACAGCCAGCGAGGACTATAGTTCTGGGTTGTGTCAGAAAATGATCTCTCCTGCATTTAGGCAGTATTCATCCTTTATTATCAGTGCAGTATTGGATAAAAGAAAATCTCCATTTGTTTATCGCAGTTTTGTCAAATGTCAGTGCTCTGCTGTTTCTTCACAACAGGCGGCATACTTAGTACGAGGAGCTAGGAAAAACAAACTTTTGAATTTAATGTACTGAGCCAATTTGGTAATAAAGTGGGCTGATGTATTCTGGCACTACATGAAACAGCAACATGCGTTTCTATTGTTTTGTAACATACCTCATCAGGACCACAAAGGTGAAAGTGAGTTAGATTTTGCAACACAGCTTGAGCCTGGATTTGAACTTAGATAGACGTCCATTCACAGACTCTTAAGCCATGAGGCCGTCGCCCCTAAGACACTCAACAAATCAGGAGCTAAATCTTTGTCAACAAATCTTGTGATGATCAAGTAATGGATTATTGGTCTAATATAGAGTTGCCACAAAAGTCGACGAACAGAAGCTGTTTTTCTACTTCTATTTCTGCTTGTGCTGTAATTGGCAACACCAGTGCCACCCCTCAAAACTGACGTCTTGGATTCGGTTCATGTCATCGTTTTACAGCATGACATATTGCCAAATTGCTGACATTTTAGCTAGCTCTGGTTAACGCTACACTACCGGAAATCACTTCTTCTTCTTCACCGCTCTAAAAACGGAACTTGCCAGTGGCATTGCAGCACAACTGCTGTTTTGGAGCAGCGAAGAAGAATCGATGTCCAGGAAAATAAAATATTTAAAAATAACTGACGGATTCATTCATTCATAGTGAAAGTAATTGTGACTTGCAGCCCTCGTCCAATTTTCTTCAGCACTAGACTCCAGCTTTTCACATTGTGTTCTCTCCCACATGTTGCTGTGTGATATCAGAGCCTTTGGAACATGTTTTTCTCACTTTAAGCCCTTCTAGTATCCTGAGTAAACCCTGTACATGTTATGCGAATTTACCAGTCTAAGCCACCATACACAGCCACCTGAGTCTTCACAAAGAAGCATTCATACAGGTCTAACTGTGTGTTGTTTTTTTTTCTCTCCCCCAGCATACCTCAGCCTTCCTTATGTTTTGAAGCTTACAGTTAAAGATGCAGTAGTTTGTCAGTGTTATCCTTATAAGACTCTGCTTTTTTTCCCACCACGCCTGATGTTATTAGTACTTGGGGTGATACCTATTTGGCCTCCTCACCCCTCAGCCAGATGTTAAACTGCAGACGGTCTGTAGAGCTGGAAGGAGTCTCCTCATTTTGTTGCGGTTCTCTTGTCCAAGATGGATAACAAGCGCAGTCCCTTCCATCTCTCCTCCTCCCTGTCTCCCTCCATGTGAAGATGCCATATGGTTGTGGGCGCCAAGCTTGTTGGGGTGCTGGGTAGAGGAGGGGGAGGGGAGGCTTGAGGGCGGTTTCCTTCCTGTACTGTTTCTTCTTTCTCCCGTAGTTTTTCCTCCCCTGCTCCCCCTAAATTAGGTCAGTTAAAGGTACTGATATCGACTCACAGCTCATGTTTCCTCTCAAGGTGAATTTTTGTTTTCTGTCGTATTACTTGGCCTTCGTCCCTGTTATTCCCCCCATCAACCCCCCCCCCATAGTTACCTGGCTCTCTTCCTATGACGATAATAGGGGGAAAATCTGCAGTCTGACTCCTCTCTGAGCGGGACAGAGGAGTCTGGAGAGTTGTGTTTTAATGGGTTTTTTCTTTTTTGGACTGTTCCGTCTTACCACAGCGTTGCCAAAACAAGCATTCCACGAGCACAGCGCAGTGTGGGATGTGATCCTAATCAGAAACACAGTGGAAAACTAGACTTTACCACTCGACTAAAGAATCCAGTCCACCTTCCCACTGCGAGTCACACAAGCCAATATTTCTTTGTAATGACCGAGCTAGATTTTAATAGTGAGGTAAAAGAAAGATGGCAAATTGGATTGTTAAAGCTCACTTAAACAAACATGACATAGCGAGTTCATGGTCGTGTCAGCTCATCATGTTTCCATCAGCTACTGTGATGCAGATGGTATAAAGAGAACGTAACAATCAACAGTATCACAACCACGGAGATAACCTTTGAGACAATATGATATTAGCACTTAATATTACTTTTTAGTTAGAGTTTTAGAGAGTATCATCTCTTAATCATACAAATACAGTTTCAACCTCAGCCAAGCACCATACTTCATAGAAGGTTCAGGTTCATCTTGTATAGATCATGTGGTTGTATATTAAGAGATTGTGATTTCACTTTCCACCAAACTTTGCTTCAGAACAAGTGGATGAAAGATGTGCCCATGTGTCGTCTCATCACCGCTGCCACTGTGGTTAATGTGAAAGCAAAAAGTGAAACTGGTAGAAATGTCTGAGTCCACACATTTAGTTTTGTGTCCGACCCACTAAAAGTTTTTGCTCTGTCTCTTTCTGTGTTTTGTAGGTGACCTTGATGGGGATAGACATCGTTGGCGCATTTGTGGAGCGCATGGGAGAGCGGTTCAAAGGATACCTGTCCACAGGTGAGATATCTTACCCCACCCTAAACTACCTCAGGGTTAACTAGTTCTTTGCATGTCTGAAAGCAGCTTAAGAAAGAGGCTGCACACCCAATGTACTAACACACACACACCGATCTACTCAAGCGCACGGCAGCAAGCAGTAGTTGTGTGTTCAAATACATGTCTTATAAACTATAGAGGGAATCAAACAAACGCAAAGTGAAGTTCAAGCACTGTACGTGTCCTAGTAACTTCTGAGTAGTGAGGATGTTTAAGCAGCGGCGGCAATCATTTTGCAGCAGCAGGCTGGTATTGTTCGGTACCTGTGGTACTGTTGAAAAAAGCGTACCGTGACGTTTTTAGATTTTCGGCATTGGTAGAATCATTTATGTTTCCTGATACATGCCAGTATGAAACTTTTATTTTACTAAATAAACATTGCAGAAAAGATGTACATTTATGGCATAACATTTTACGTAAACTGTGTGTGATCTATTAAATAATTTTCCTCTGTCATAAGGTAACATTTGATAACATCTCAGGAATATATAATATCATTGATATATCATTTACTTAATCAAACTCATAACTGTTGAAACTGGCAACTCCACACCACGTAACACGTGATGGTTTGTGTATTGTTGTATAGATAGCTCAGGCTACCCTTCCATTTTGTTCTGACTTCCACTTTGCGGTTCCTCTGAGACAGACCAGCAGTGCTGCTCTAAACCCCGGCACCACCCCCTCTCTATTGTGCATCATTTAGTCTCTGTATTTAGCCTCTGAATTGTCTGCCATCCTGTAGCTCACCCTATTACACCCCAAAACCACACCTCACATTCATATGACCTCATAGGCTGAATGTTGTATCAGATTACATGGGCTGTGTATGTGTGTGTGTTAGGATAGTGCCAGCCCTACTTTATGCCCACTCAAGGTGTCACCAGCTGTCTTTGTCAGCCAGACTGGCTCTTGACAAACACACTCAACCCTACAGCGCAGGTCTGGGATGATCAGACCTGTAACACTGTCACTGTGCAAAGTCTGCCACCACACACACTCGCACTCATAGACACACTGTGTGTATCAGTGTGTGTGTAAGGAAGTGTGTGTTTCAGACTGATGGTAAAAACATCTCTCTGAGCCACCGCTGGCTCGGGAATCTCCCTCCCTCCATCTCTCCTTTCCTGTGCTCTCCTTCTCTCAGCTCGCCCTCCACCCACACACATGCACACACACATATACACGGAGGGCAGGAAGATGAGATAATTGAAACGGAGTGACTGTATTGATGGATAGGACTGACTCAGGGTAAAGGGTTGCTGCCATTACAATATGTTTTCATGTGTGCACAGCATTTGAACGCCATCTTGCCCAGATGTGAAGTGAAATGGATTCATACAAATGTCACAAAACTGTAGTATGTGTGAGATAAGATGAAGTGATGTGATTGGTCCAACAGAAAAATGTCAAACAAAATGAGTCAATTTGCATTCAAGAAAAGTGTGTGTGTGTGTGTGTGTGTGTGTGTGTGTGTGTGTGTGTGTGTGTGTGTGTGTGTGTGTGTGTGTGTGTGTGTGTGTGTGTGTGTGTGTGTGTGTGTGTGTTATCGTCTTTACCACAGAAGATGACGTTGTATGAAACAATGCCCCCCTGTGAGGATTTTTTGTTTGTTTGAGGGAATTGTCCTTGTTGCCTAGACAACCAGCTGTTATGGAAAAATAATGTATGGTCACACACAGAAGGAGACAGATGACATCACACTGTCACTTTAACACACCCCCTCCCAGCCCCCTTAGACTAGGAATGTGTGTGCGTGTGTGTGTTATGCGAATGTCAAAGTGAGACTTTTTATGTAACTCAGAAGGTTTAGTGTCTCCATCTGATTTTCCAACAGAGACCAGTTTGTGCGTTTAAACTGGGGTTTATGCTGCTGGCTATGACTGGGCCATTTAAACCCCTGCATGTTGTAAATACTGGACTTTGTGAGTTAAAGGATCAGGCTGGAAATGTTCTCTATTTTTGGAATTGTCAGCAGATCTCTCAAAAAGACCAAAACCAATGATATGTTTGTCAGTCTCTCAGAAGTGTTGGACTTTCCCACATCTCTCTCAGCCCATTGATTTCTACTAAGACATAAATCTTCAAAAACACAAAAAAAAACCTAAATAATATATATAGAACTTTTTATATTTTACCGAAAAGCAAATTCAAACAGGAGTAAATAGCTCATTTGTTGTGGACTGTTTTCAGCTCTGAATTTTTGTATGTATGTATTTTTGTGTATATTTACTAGGGTTGTCCCGAAATAGTACGTTTATGACTTAGAAGCTTTAGTGAGAATTACGGGCGAATATTTTAAGCTGTGGGTAGGCGGGTGGGGGTGTCAAAAATCAGACTGTACCATGTAAGCCTGTCACATGGTCACGTGTCACTTAAAAGATACAAAATTTTGCCTGGTCCATGTGAAGTCTATGGCACAGAGGAATAAGCGGGTCATAGGCGGGTGAGGGGCTTTCTCAACCCTTGTTTTTGTGGCACCCACAAACTGCAGGCGTTTTGATAAAAAGATGAAAAGTACCTGTTCGTATACTTTTCAAATTAAAGCCCAAAAATACTCTTTGAAGTGATGGCACCTCCACTCCTCATTGTATGTTGGATTAGAGGAACCATCTGAAACATTTGCGTAGCTGCCAAAACATTCATTGTTCATTTGGACGCCAGTATTAAAAGGCTCTCACTGTGGATTCTTTACTGTGTGCGTCACTACGTTACATCGGCGGCCTCACTGCTGCATCAGTTGTGTGTAACTGACATGAAAGCATTTGATGATCTTGACATTATTTTAGTCGCGGTCCATTTGTCGGAGCCTTTGTGTCCACGTTGGCTTTACTTTAGCTTTTGTACAGTGATTTTCTCCTCTAACAAATTGACAGACTGTATAATAAATGTATATCTTTGAGTATCTCTGTGATTTACTCACTTGTTTTTTAAATCGGGTAAAGATTCAGATTCATGTGTGGCTGAACTTGCCCTGTACTTGATGTAAACACTCTGCAGTGAAGTGTATTTTTCATGTATTGGCTCTCATAACCATTCCATCCTTTCTTTGTCTCTCTCCCTTCGTCTTCCCTCTCTCCTTCTCTTATTTTGTCTGTAGTGTTACCATCTCTAGTGGACAGGCTGGGTGATGGGAAGGACCAGGTCAGGGATAACAGCCAAGCTCTTATCCTTCGCTGCGTGGAGCAGACCGCCGCGCCCATGGTGAGGCGCACACACACACACACACACACACACACACACAGACACACAGACCCACACCCACACCCACACAGACACTTACATAAAAATCTCAGGATCCTAACCAGTCAAAGACTCTAGATAATTCTATAAATATAGTAATAACCATTGTTTGTACCTTAGTAATAGTAATAGTTCTAAGACTGTTGGATTTCAAGTTCAGTCTCTGAAAGTCAGTTTATGAAATGCATGTTACTGTGAACAACAACATGTTCAGCTCAATTTTTGTATATTCAAAATGCATGATTAAAATGCAGAATGGAGATAACAGATAAATCACAGCGACCTCCACATCAATAATAGATACTCACTACAGCAGAGAGCTCCTCTGTGTTTTGAGCTCCCCCTTCTGGATATATGAGGAACATCACATGCTACATCACCGTTCTACTGTGTGTTACCCCCACACACACACACACACCACATTTGCACATCTCACATCCCAGATTGTGACCCTCTCTGTACTCTATAATCTGCTCAAACCCCTGATGAGCTGCCAGGCAGAGACTCCTTCTTCTCCCTTCTGACTGATTCTCTCTCCCTCCTCAATCCTTCTCGTCCTCCTCTCTGCAGTACGTCTGGGAAAGGCTTCTTCCTGGTTTTAAACATAAAAACTTCCGCAGTCGAGAAGGAGTCTGCCTCTGTCTCAGTGCTACGCTCAACACGTGAGTAACTTCCTCCTCTTCATTGCCCAATGTCATACATTAGTCCTCCTAAAAAAACGACACATACATGAATCATATCGGCTTTAAACCAACTCATTGAATTTCGTGTTCTACACACTGAGGTGTATATTTTTTTCCATTTGCTGCTACTGCTACTTGCCATGAGCAATGCTTGTTCAAGAAACACACAATCTCCGTCTCCAGGATAAATCCTCTTAACTGTATGTGTGACTCTGTGGCACACGTATGCCACCACCACTTTTGTCATGTGACGCTTCAGTCTTCAAGCATACATGTCGCCATCTGGTACTGTCGGAGAGGTTTAAAAATCTGCTCTCGGTTTTTCATGGCCTGAACTACAACAACATGAAGAAATTATTGGAATGGGTCTGTATCTCACTACTACGTTCCAAAGAAAATATGATGGTCTGTGTGGAGATATTTTTCCAGAAGCAACAGGAGGTCTCAGGCTATCTGGGAAAATAAAAGAAAGGGGTTTATATGCACGAGAAATAAAATCAAAGTCAGTCTCAAGCTTTTTCATGTCTCCCAGTACTTTAATGGCCAATATACATGTCAGATGATCGGCTGCTTATTTTTTTGTATATTGTTTTGGGGTTGCATGTTCACCCTTTAACTTCATTGTGCTCTTTATTCATGTTTTGTGTCTTTCCTTCTTTTCTAAAGGAATCCGCTTGAACTCAGTCCCTCCCATTAGTTGATAAGAGGATTTCTGCTCTTGTAGAAGCCCACAGTGTCTGGGATTGTAGAGACGCTGCTGTCATACTTAACATGGATTGTGCAAGCTTAAAGTGTCATTAAACAAATACACCTATAGACATAAGACTGAACATATGCTTGTTCCCTTGCTGCACCTTGGACCACAGCAGTTCAAGCCTGTGCCGGTTCTAGTCGACTGTATTTTCCACCTTAGAGTTGCTACAGTCAGCAGATCTGGGCTCTTGGAGTCGCGGTGTGACTTTTGTCATCTTTTACTTGTGGAAAGTGACATTGATGTGCTAAATGCTAAGCTGCTCCCTGATTGTACAACTAAAGATGTTCACGGAGCAAACGCAGTTATCCATCAAGCCTGAGTAGACATCAGATAGAGTGGTGTGCGTCTGGGTTGTCACCTCTTTATTTTGTGTGGTTCACAAAGCTCCAGATATGTCTGACGCTGATATGTCTCAATGAAGTACAATAAAGAAACAGAAATTGACAAAACACAAGAGAATGAAAAAGCATTTCCATAGCTTTGACAACACAAGTTTTGTTGGAAAAGGATCAAATCTTTTTTGTATCTTCCAATGTTGTGATATTCTTTTTCCTCTGGTTTCTATCTGTTTCAGGCATGGAGCTCAGCAGCTGAGCCTCAGTAAAATAGTTCCTCATCTCTGCTCTCTGACTGGAGACCAGAACCCACAGGTAAGAGGCAAAGACCTTCAGAATAGGATATGATGACGATGATCAAAATGTGTTATTGTGTAAATGTGTGCGATTCTATTGTGTCTTCAGTGTACCAGTCTGTAGCTAATACTGTGGTTTAGTTCTCATCGCCCTGAGTGTGGTGGAAGGCATCTTAAAGCAGCTCTGTGATTATTACTGTTATTAGTGGGGAGATGGGCTTTGTCGTCCCCCCACACAGCTTCACTGCTGAATCATGAGCACCAACACCCGTCCATTAACACACACAACGCTACTAGCTCTCTCTGTCTGTGTGTGTGTGTGTGTGTGTACGTGTGTGTGTACGTGTGTGTGTGTACGTGTACAGAGAGGTTTGTTTAACCTGAGTTGCACCCCAAAGCTGAAATCTGCTCCTATCGTCTACCCAATGATTATCTACCTACACACCTTCCCAGCCAATCAACATTGACACAGGCCCCACCCACCCTCAGTTGCGGAGAATCCCTTTAACATCATCCCACCACCCAATCACAAGTGCCCACAGCATAACTAGCAAATCAGATGTCTCCCATTAGGGGGATGGGTACGAGGCCTTAAGGGTTTATTTTTTTAATGTGTTTATATTCGCCGTCTCTAATCCCTCTCATCCCAGACAGTGAAGTAACTGTAATCTTTATGTAGTTATTATGGAAAATACTTAATAATCTTACTGACTTTAACACGTATTTCTACATTGACAAGACATAGATGCCTTTGTGCTCACTATGTGCGTGAGCATGCATGTAAATTTATTTGTGTGTGGAAGACTTTTAAATTGGTTAATGTTTGTTGTCTGCAGGTGCGTGAGGCCTCCATAACAACATTGGTGGATGTCTATCGTCACGTTGGAGAGAAGGTCCGAGCAGACGTAGGAAAGAGAGGCCTGCCTGCTGCACGGTGAGTTGCTGAACATCTCCGTCTGTGTGTGTGTGTGTGTGTGCGTGTGCGTGCGTGTGTGCGCGCGCACTCCATCAAGCAGGAATTAAATTGTGTGGAGGGTCTGTGGGTCCTCTGGCCTTGGCACTGAGTCTGTCCCAGGCCACGCCATGCACCACTCTGCCCTTCACACACACAGAGGCACTTTCATCCAGAGCACAATGCTGACTGACTGTGGGAGGGGGCAGAGGGCTGGGGGGGGGGGGCACAAAGGCATTGGGTGGAGTAACACAGTTGGAGTTGGAGAAAATGTGGAGAGAGCGTGTGTGTGTGTGTGTGTGTGTGTTCACGTCATCTGAAGAGGTCCATTGAGTGGTATCGTCCTTCTTTGGTCGTCCTGGTTACATGTGCCCAGTTTAGGGTTATTCTATGCGGACAGTGACCCCCCACTCTCCCCCACTCTCTCCCTCTTTCTCCTGTGTGTGAGATCCCAGCAGCACAACACTGACTGCTGAGTATGAGTCTTGCGTCTGTGAATGCTGGCCGTGACAGTGTGTCATGTGTTGCTCATATTAAGCCGGTCTGTCTCCAGTGTAAACATGCTGTCTGTGTATGCAGGATTTATATAGACCAGTTTGTGTGTGTGTGCGCTTCAAAGTGCATGTAGAGGTCTGACCGATGCTGTGATTTAGATCTGAAACCAATGATTTTTTCTTCTTTTGTAATATCTTGTGTGTATATGAATTCATTGCAAACTTTTGTATTGTGAGAAGCACAAATATGTCACGCCAGTTTTATCAGTGTACTCACTGATGTCATTGGATCACTGCTATGAAGGCGAGGTGGAGGTTGTCTGAGTGTGTTCACGTTAGTATATGGGTGCCGAGTGGAATGCAGAGCCACAGCCAAGGTCTCCCTGACAAGATCACATATCAAATCTGTAGAGCTATAGCACCAGATAATGTAGAGAAAGGGAGCGTTGTGACAGAGAAGGGGAGTGGTGGGAAAGATAATATGGAGGAATACTGAGGTGGACGACTCCTGCCTTTATGGTTTATGTTCTTACTGTTTATTACTCTGAGGACAGGACAGAGGAGTTGAGAGACTGCACTGGAAAACAAAGAACTGGGATTTGTATGCATGATTCCTTCACATGTCTGGAATGCAACTTATGAAACCTGCACTTTTATTGATATTTTAAGGGGCATTTTGAATCATAGTCTATGAATAATATTCTCTCTCTTTCTTTAGCCAGACAGAAAATTTCTAGAAAATTGGATCTGGTTGTTTCTGGAGTTTGCCTTTCTCTAATGAAGAACCCAGCAGGAGATTGTCCGAGCACATCCACTCGCTCTCTGTGAATTTTCCTGCTGTATTCTCACATGAGCTCACTCAGACATTTTGACGATATTTTACTGGAGGACTGGCAGGATAGGTTCTGGAAAATGTCCGGAGCAGCTGACTAGTACATTTGCGTTCTCACATACAGCCCCTCTGGAAAAATCACAGGAATATATCCAGAGTTCAGTGTGTGTCTAAAAGCAGCTTTTCCTTCTTCTCCCCTTCGATTAGAAAAAGCCTACAACAGTATCCAAGCCTGTAGTAGTAAATCACACAAAATGTGTTAAATTATTTTATTATTAAATTATTTATTTATGTGAAAAGTTATTTACATTGCTTACCCCCAAAATATTGGAAGTAGGCCTGGAGGCTGTGACTAATGAGTATTATTACATTTTCTGATGAGGACTGTTATTACTCAACAGTTAGAGGTACCAAAAACAGATTTATTTTATTATTTCTGGTCAGTTTTCAGCACAATCAGCTGCATTGAAACTGACTCCCCCTTTCCGACCGTCAGTGACACAGGTTACATCAGCTCTGGCGGTCGCTTTCAATGGGTCAGCGTGAATCATGTGACCTGGCTGTGTGACCCAGGTCGATGTCCTGTGTTGACTGTGGGTCAACCGGCACCGGAATTTCTTTGTTTGTGTTTCTGTTACAGATGACAGTCTTATTGCAGTGTTGTTATTTAAGCTTAGACATCATTTAACTGTCTCCCTGATGTGTGGACAGTGATTTAGGAGGAGCTAACAGGATTAATGCTCTAATCTGTGTGTGATGCTGTGGGTTTTCCTGACAGAGCCAGACCTGAACAGAAGGCTGCCGGTGTCTCCCTGATATGTGCAATGTCCAGTGCATGTATTTCTATGGTCCAGCAGTAACAACAAGGGATAAACATGTAACAGCAATCTCCTGTCAGCAGTTCAAATGCAGGTTTAATCAACATTCAGTTCACCTGTTGTCTAAACACATATCTTGTCAGAAAGGCAACCGAGCTACCTGATTTGTGTGCGACCATTCTTCAGTCACAGTCCATCGGTATCCAACACAGCTTCAGAGCTTGGTGTAAAAGGTGCAGCAGTATCAAGAGGGGATCCTTGAATTCAGAAAAGAGAAGTAGGATTAAAAAAGAAAGAGGAATAAGAGGATATGGACAAGTGAGGTGAGAAGGAGAGAGGAAGAGGGGGGGAGGAGCAGCCTTGCATTCTGTCTGCCACTGGCTGTACAGCCCCTCCCCCCCCCCCTCTGACGAGTGTGTATGTGTGCGTCTGGCTATGAGAGGGAGGTTATGTAAAGGGTAACTGAATCTCTTTGCTGGCTGTCACACAAACTGGCCCACTTTCTCTCTCACACACATGCACACAAAGACCCTGTCTGAGATTTAACTCTTTGCGTCACTGTGGAGATTTCTCAGTAGGTGTGTGAGCTCAGCACAGTTCGTATGTGAGACAGTAGGTGGTGCTTTGTCGCATGCCCATAGCATGCTTTGGTCCCTCGCTGTTGCCACTCTCTCTCTCTCTCTCTCACACACACATGATCACACTCACACCCTCTCGCCCCCTCCCCTCTCCCTCCCTACCTCTCAGAGCCACTGCACCATGTTGGATACAAAGAGCTGAGGGGAGCCGAGGATCAGAGTGTGTCACTAGCATGGGAGCTAATGCAACGTTGCGCAGCAACCTATTAATCAACCCACTGGGAAATGCTGAGGCTAAGGAGTGCAGAAGGCTGTAGGCTTGGTCTCTTCTCGAGCACATCCGTAAATTAAAAATGCTAATGAATGGAAGGGAGCAACTTGAAAACGCAGCACGGCTGAGCAGCCCGTTGCAACACAGATCGTCAGTTATCAGGAGCTTCTAAGCTGTCGGGTGTTTGTGGACCTGCACCGTGACACCAAAAGACAGACAGGGAGAGAAACAGAGAGAGGAAGGTGTGTATTCCTTTATTCTTATGTGCTCATATCCATGGATAGCGTTATGGGAAGGAGACATTAGGGCATGCCACTGGACAATGTAGGTCATTGTGTCTATTGTGTTTATGTCAATGTGTATCCACATCGCTCAGAACGATGGAGGCTTTTTATTTGTGCATTTATTTTTATCTTGATTTGTCCTTAAATTGAGACATTATTGCTCTGTTATTATTGCTCTTTAAATTGAATATCAGAGCAGGTTGTGGTTGTGTGTTGTGTTTGTGTGTGTTTGATGCTGAGGAGGTTGTCAGGAAGACTCTTGTCATGTTTCTGCTGCAGCTTCATGAGTCTGGCTGGCATAATAGACACACCCACCAAAAGGCAGGCAGGCAGACAGACAGGCTCTCCACATGTTGTTGCTGCTGTTAATACGTTCACCTGGGATTCACAGCACCTTCACTGTCTCTAGGTCAAAGCTCTGGACTGGGGTGTGTATCCACCTGCATGTGCAAAGTGAAGATGATTGACTTGTTTTCCAATTCAGTCTAATTTTGATGCATCTAATTCTTATTGTATTTGTATTGTAGTGATTTTAAGTGTGTGTGTGTGTGTGTGTGTGTGTGTGTGTGTGTGTGTGTGTGTGTGTGTGTGTGTGTGTGTGTGTGTGTGTGTGTGTGTGTGTGTGTGTGTGTGTGTGTGTGTGTGTGTGTGTGTGTGTGTGTGTGTTTTTGTTCTAACCTTTCCTCTTCTCTCTGCAGGTTACAGACGATATTCACTCGTTTTGATGAAGCCTTGAATTCAGGCAACATGGCTCTCAGCCCGAGTCACGGTCAGTGTCCTTTCTCATTTATTATTATTTGCCACCAAATCGAGTCATTTTGGTTTGAGAGGAGATCCTGGTTGTGTACGTGTGTGTGCATACGTGCATGTGTGTTGGTGAGCGCTTGTGCGTGCCTCGTGATTGTGTATGTTTGTTTCCATTAGCTTCAATAAGAGCAGCTAACAGGATTAATGCTTTAATCTGTGTGTGATGCTGTGGGTTTTCCCGGCAGAGCCAGACTTGAGCAGAAGGCTGCTGGTGATAATTGTTTGGTTTTAGCTTCAGATTGGACTATGGATCTTTAGGAGCCTCAGGCTCACTGAAAGTTGGAATTGTGCAGCGATTACACTGGCTACAGCAAGGTTTCATTTTGTTTTCACTTTTCAGATCATAAACTTAGGTTCCATAGCCCTCGAAGGTAGAGTAAGTTATTCTGGAGAAATGCTTCAGTGCTTCCTTGAACAGCGTGAAAGTAAAATCTCTATCGTAGCAAAACAAACAAATAAACATCATCAAACAAACAACGTCCACCCAAACACAGCTTCCAAAACACAACAGAGTAAAAACTAGTAAAATTTAGTTGTTGACATTGTTTGATCGATATCATTTTGAAATTATGCTTCCAACCACATAAAGCCACTGTGCTAAAATCTTATAATGTTCAATTAGTCTGTAGCTTTAAAGCCCTTTACACATTGTACTAACAAATACCACAATATAGAAAAAACATCTAGACAGAAATTGTACATCACAATAGATCTTGGCAAACCAGAAAATAAGGAATGTCCAGGAGCAAGTAATTTAATGTTACTGGACACACAAACATCAGTACCTACTTCTACTACCTACCACAGTCAGTCAATGGTGAAGCTCACTGATGTTCCAGAAGTAATGAACATACATTTCCTTCAAACCATGTACTGTGAAGACTGTAAGAGTTGCAGGCGAATAAATACCATTACATTAGCTCTTTTTGTGTTCATTTTTTAAAGTTAGGGTGTTTATTGTTTAAGTGTAAAGTGAGCAAGAATCAAAACAATCCCCCACCTCTATTAGTGGTTGTGCAGTAGTGTAATTTGAGATTGAAAATCCAACAGTTTGTTTACATAGATAATATTGTTAAACCTCACAGCACAATCATCTTTTGAGTATTGATAATACGATAACATTTCAAAGGGCATGAATGTCATTAACTGTGGCTTTAAGCTGAGTTTGTGCTCTGTGATGTCAGAAAGGTCTTGGCTCTTGGTGTCTAGCAGAGCCTGTCATTGGCTGTTTGTACCTTTAGGCTGCCCTGTCACTGGGTCTAACAGCGACAGTTGGTAACATGGTCGGCTGTTGCAGCTTGTTTACTTGGATAGAGAGAAACATGGGCAGAGGCATCGAGGAGGAGCTCAGGGCTTGTGGTGGTTTCTGTTGCCATGATGGTATCTCTGGTGGCAGGACAGGGGTAGAGGGAGTGTTACCTTTAACTCCTGCCTCCCTATGGTTGAGAGGAAAGCTGTGTTTTGGCTGCATGGTTGTGTAAGTGATTGTGTAATTCTTATTTAGAACAATAATGTGAGTTCTCCTTTCTTATGTTTCTATTTTTATACACTCCCAAGAGGTCTTGTCATGTGCCTAGGAGGAAATCTGTGATTATTTTAGATCAAACAAGACTTTTTGACTGTCTTTATTTGTAGGAGCAAGATACCAAGAGTAAACATGAGAACAACCCAGTGAAAAGTTTGAGAAGAAACTGACTGGGATGGTTGTGGTCTCTCAGTGTTTGCCTGAAATAATCAAGCAAGCAGTTAACAAACTACATAACAGGCTGATACTAATGGACTGACACGGATACTGAGAGTATCTGTATCTACTCGACAAACTCTGGCCATCGGACCATACACGCTGAGCACATATCCAAACGTGAGTAAACATACCAGATACCGGGGTGAACTAGCTACCACCTCAAGTATACTTTAGTTTCTTTCTCTTGTAGAAACGATTCACTATTTACCAGGGACGACAAAATGATTTGAACATTAGATCATCTGTAGGTTCTTTTTTCAATTAGTTGTCCATCCATCATCTGTGCTGCTGACACTTAGGGGTCATGGGTAGAGCTGGAGCCAATCCCAGCTGACATTGGGCAAGAGGCCGGGTACATCCTGGACATATTCAAATACTTTATTATAAAATGATTATTTAACCAGTAATATAATCTCTTAAATGAAAAATTATTTAATAAATATGTGACCGCTTCCTGAGTTTGCGGTACCGCTGTTAAATACTTACCTGAATTTGCCGTCAGTCATTTACAAAGATAAATTGAATCTTGTAGTTGAACAAAAAGTGATTTTGGAGTCGGTTAGTTTATCTAACCTGCTCCTGTCTCCATCATTCATGTCCCCGTTCTCAATAGTAAAACTGGCAGAGAAAACTAATAAAAGAGGTTAGTGGAATGTCAGATGCAGACTGAGATGAGTATTTGTGACCAAAACCTTGGTAAGCTTCCAATAATTTAACTTCTAAACACCGGACAGTGAGGACACATGTACGCACACGCACACACACTTTCGTTCTTGCCCTTGCCCCACATCTCTTTGGGTCCAGCTTTTGCTCTACAGGGTTTGTGGCAGCTGTTGCTGCGAGAAGAGGAGGGAGGGAGGGCAAAGGATTGAGGGAGGAAGCTGAAAGAGATCTCTGGCAGTAGCCGAGTCACAGCGCTGTGCCTATCACTGCCTCTCCCCAATTCATCATGACAGAGACAGAGAGAGATTGAACAAACAAGAGAGGGGGGAAAAGATAGAGGAGAAGACAAAGGAGAACAGAGGGAGAGGAGCGAATACCGACACAACAGGCAGTTTTTCTACCAATAACACACCGTAACCATGGCAGTTGGGGATGATGGTAAGTGTGTGTGTGTGTGTGTGTGTGTGTGTTTGTGTTTGTGTTTGTGTTTAATCTCATCTGGCGGTGGATGCTGGCACTCAGACAAAGGCTTGTCAACATATGGTTTTAGATCAAAATCAGCTTAGGTTCCAAGCACTTTCACCCCGAGTGCCCTGGCTCAGATACAGGCTACATATTTGATGTGTAAAGGAGAAAAGTGGGGTTCCCTATAATAAAATGTCTCCATTATGTTGTTGTGTGTGTGTGTGATGTGTGTATGTGTGTAGATATAAACAATGCATATGTCCTAGTGATTCGTTGTTGTGTTTTCTTTCAGTTTTCTTCAAATTCATTAGTCTGAGGACTGACCTGAACTCAGAGTGTCTGTCATGGTTGAATTGTACAGTATGCACCTTGGTCACAGAGGCCAAGTGGCATTCATGTACAATTTCTTCCTTTTTTACTGAAATTTTTCTGTTGTATTAACATCAAGTGTGTTGTTCTTTGCTTGCAGCCTTCCTATCTCTATCTCTCACTCCAAGATAGAAATCTGTGTGTTCATGTGTACACGTGCGAATGATTATTGGCAATCAAGAACAAATAATCATTCTTAAGCTATGGTTCATTCGTTAAAGCTTTTTCCATACGTCCTGACTCCCATCTGTAAGAGTTGGTTTTGGTCCACCTGAGACCAAAATATCCACCACGGTTAGAGCAGAAAAACGTTTAAATTTAGAGGAAACATAACCGACTTGGCGGAGAGAATTTAGTGTCTCCTCTTTCTGGCTGGTTCAAAATATCATCTGTAACTGTTTAATGTTATTAAATATGGCATTTTATACAGACCAGAGCAGATCAATTTTGAGCGTGTCATCTAGTAATAGTTGCTTCGTTTTTATTTCTGTATTGTTTCAATCTGGCCTATTTTAAGATGGAATTTTAAATTACCACTATATGTCAACAGTGAAAATCAAGTATTTGTCGGTAATAAAGAAAACATCAGCTGTCACATTATATATGCAGCTATACAACCTCAAGTAATCTTATGAAGTGTTATGCATGTGCTGATTTTAGATAATATGCTGATTAAATAAAAAGGAAAAACGCTACAACCTCAAGAAAGAAAGTTTATGCTGATATAAGCAGCCCCCAGACTTTCTCAATTTAACTTAAATGTTTTATAGCCACATTTAAATCTTTTAGGGTTTTGGCTTTAATAATATATTGTCTTGTTCTGAGTAAAAATATGGCAATAGAAAAAAAATAATAGTTTTTTATTTAATTGAGACGGCACATTGAACAGATCGGTTTTGCTCTCAGTCTGACTCCGTCTAGTTTCAACATTAACGCATCAGATTTCAACTGGACATGTAAAGATAAATAGATGGAAACCATTTTAAAATTGGTATCCTGATCTTCCAGACAATCCTGAAAACAACTGACCTGTGACGCAGACTTTATACAGTTGGCTAATTTCTCAACTGTCAAAAAGTCCCATTGACCCAAATACAAATCAACTTTCATCATTAACACTGATTGATTATATAATTCTGACAAATAACTGATGCATTCTCAGGTGTATGTTTGTAAAAGTGAACAAAACATGTTTCCAGAAAGAAAAGCATGTCAGTGCCACTGGCGCCGTGCTAAACTCACTTAATGTTATTTTGTCTTGTCTGAAAAGGAGCTTGTCCAAATGCAGACACACACACACACACACACACACACACACACACACACACACACACACACACACACACACACACACACACACACACACACACACACACACACACACACACACACACACACACACACACACACACACACACACACACACACACACACACACACACACACACACACACACACACACAGAGAGAGAGAGGAAGCCCTGAGATGTTCGAGGCCATCAGCTGTAGCTTTCCTTGCTTGCATTGTACCTAAGTGTTGACAGGGACTGACGTGCAGACACACACACAAACACACACACACTGTCTTTCGCAGACATCCTCATTCTGCTTCAGTGCATCCTTGGCGCTGCAAAGGAAACCATGACCCCATTTCCAGGCTAGGCTGGTTGCCATGGCAAAGCTTTCCTCTCAAAATTATGGTTTATCCCTCTCCTGGATTTGGAATTAGGACTCAAATCATACCTCTATATGTGTGTGTGTGTGTGTGTGTGTATTTTACTCTTGCTTCTTCAAACTATATTTACTTCTATACTAAACTGTGGTTAAACAGTGTGTTCCTCCTTTTGTATTGTTGATAGATTTTTAAATATTAGTCTTTGCTTTCGACAATATCTGACAATCACAATTCTCTGAAGAGATGGTTATAATACTTTTTGTTCTAAATGCCCACACACGTACACACACACACACACACACCTACACACACCTACCTCTCTTCTAGTTTACATAGGAGCTGGGGCAGTACATCTCACGTTCTCCTTTGCATCCCTTTCTCAAAAAAAGGCTGTGAAATATCAAAATATTTTCTGTCTGTCATCTTATGCACCCTGTCACATGGTCCTGAGCTGGTCTATGTGACACAGTCTGCCCCAGCTTAAAGCAGATCAGCACAAACACAGGTTCTCTGTGTGTTGTTAAGATGCCTGGGTCTGCTCTTAGTGGCGTGTTGAGACTTTCAGCTGTAATACTTAATGATGATGATGATGTCTGCTGCACTGCTGCGACTGATCGTCTCAGTTCTTCAGAACAGAAACTCTGACTCTTTACTGTCACTGATGTTTGGTTTGAACAGAGTAAATAAAATGAGTGCAATTGCTGTGGGAAACTATCAGCAAATACTACCAGTAGCACCAAGTGGCCTTTCTCCAGCAAAGCAGTTAGCTCAGATTTATTTGTGGCTCTGTATTCAAGCTGACCTGTAGCTGCTCTACAGAACGGCCTTTATTTATCTGAAGTAGTGGCCCTCGAGAAGAAGCCATTTGTCTGGTGCAGAGCCAGTGCTGCCACCATGTGGTCACAACTGAAAGATAGTATGCATTAGTGTCTGTTTTTTTTGTTTTTTTTGCCTGTTTGTGTAGATGCTTTATTTGCACATAGTGCCATAGTTTTCTGGGGAGTGTGATATTTCCATGGCAACACTAATGCTGCCATGCATTCCTCTCCTCCCCAGCACGCCAGAATCCATCCTAATTTAATAAACCAGCATGAAGTCAGTGAAGACACAGTAAATGTGTTTATTAAACTAAATTGGAGATGTGAGCGTGTGTTCACGGGCACACTGCACATCTTTTTTTCTTTGCTCTGCTCATCTGAGAAGCTGGACTGCACTGGTCGCCATGGTAACAGCATGTGTGCAGCCTGCCTTCTTCTCTCTCTCTCTCTCTCTCTCTCCCTCTCTCTCTCTCTCAATGCCCCCCCGCCCCCCCACCCCTCCTCTCCTCTCTCTGGTGTCTTAGCTCTGCCCTCCACCCTGAGACATTTTCTCCCATGGGGTCTGACTAGACAAAAGCAGGAAATGCTAATCATGCTAACGATGATGCAAATCAACGCTAAGACAGTTGATGCATGACTGATAATTGCTAATGGCCCCCTGGGTTTGATAGAACGCCATTAAAATCCTCTAACTGGTATTTTATATTGTCCATTCATTCTGTTTTATTGGGGTCCCTGTCAGTAAATTGAACAAGCACTGTATTTCTATTTTCTTTTCTTCTGCATTCATCATATATATTGATTGTAAGACCTTGTCTATTAATATAATCTTTTTTATGCAAAGGGTCTTTTATCCCTTTTGTCCCTTGAACGTTGAACCCTGATATTGACCATTAACAATCATGAAGAACCTGTTTGTTCAAAATGCTTTTTACAATAGTAAAGTATTTTACAATAATCTGGTTGGAAGACTCAACATCTGTAAAATATCAGTTCACATAAAGCTATCCAGGAACTGTGTGTGTTCTTGTATATAATGTGCAACACAGTTTATTTATTTATTTGGCTCCATATAATATTGCATTAGATTTAAAATGTATCAATAATTTCTTTGCTGTGAGAATGTTTACGGTTGTTTACATC
The DNA here is from genome assembly GCF_009819705.1 of Hippoglossus hippoglossus. Classification (NCBI taxonomy): domain Eukaryota; kingdom Metazoa; phylum Chordata; class Actinopteri; order Pleuronectiformes; family Pleuronectidae; genus Hippoglossus; species Hippoglossus hippoglossus. Next base: position 10,501,282 of record NC_047161.1, read on the forward strand.
CATATAATAGACTTTTAAATCAAGGCACCACAGTAAAAACCAACCTTCAATCCAACTGCACAAGCATTTACTTGCTGTGGACCAGACTAAATGCAAAATTCACGATAAACAAGCGTGAAGTGAAAATGGCTGCATTACAGTCCTTCACAAGGCAAAATGCCAAGTGGCTTTAAGTGTCTGTGGGTTGAAGACTTCAGTTCGTCCTTGAGTGTAAATAGAGCCCGACCGATTTCATCGGTTGGCTGAAAAAAATCGGTCAATGTTTCACAGACACAACAGCATCTGTGTTTTTGTTTTCCGATATCCCTCAGTGTGAATTATTTTACAGAATCAGCATCGCAGAAAAGATGTGCATTTGTGTTTATATTTTATGTTTGGTAATGATATTTTCTTATTTCAAGTTCTATACATTTGGTTGTATTTGTGTTTTCTTTATATCTATAGTTATGATAAATTGCATGCTTCAGTTATAGCAGTTGTTTCTATATACTCTTGCCCCTAAAAGTGGGCTGCATGTTTCTACTGCTACGCTCATGTGCATACAAGCACCTTCAAATTACAGCAGGAAGTTTGGAATTCAACCTCATTGTTATTGTTTCATTTCAAATCCAGTGTCCTGGACTACAGCGTCAAAACAGTGAGGAACATGTCACTGTATTACTCCACTGTATGTGTGTGTGGGGGTGTGTGAGTGGGAGGGTCAAGGCCTCAGATGGAGGGGTGTGGTCATTTCCTCCCCTTCACCCTCCCAATCATCACCCTCCCTTATTTTTTTATCTCCAGGACCCTTTGTTCTGTGGATGTGAAGAGAGAGAAATTAAAAAAAAATAAATGTGCTTCTTGTCTCTCAGGTAGATGAGGCAGCATAAAAATGGTGTTAAGAGGTTGTTGAAAATTGAGCATGAGAGTAAGAGAGTGTGTGTTGTCCATGGTAATGAGTTTAGGTTCACTGGTCTGGCAGGGACACAGAAGAAACCCTGTTAATATTCCTGGGGTGTCTGTGTGTGTGTGTGTGTGTGTGTGTGTGTGTGTGTGTGTGTCTCTCTCCCTTTCTCTCCCATCACACACACATTCATATTCTTGCCTCCGCACTGGCTGCAACACCATGATGTCACCTCTCGTACGATTGGCTGCGAGGCTGCTGAGGAAAGGAGGAGAGATGCTGGGAGAGAGAGAGAGAGAGAGGGGAGGGTAGAGGATGGCTAGAGAGGAGTGATAGAAAATGCCGGCACTTATATGGGTGGAGGGATTTTCAGACAGCGACTTGAAGTGTGTGTGCGTGTGTGTGTGTGCAGCTTTAGCTCCGACATGAAGTGTGTGTGAGTTGTGTGTATGTGTCTTGGGGTACGGCTTGGACCAATACCACGCCCTCCCAGAAGCATGAAGCGACTGATCTGCCAGCGGATCTGTGACTGTGAGTGCAGGGATGGATCTGGGTGTTTTGGTGTGTGTGTGTGTTGCTGATTGAGGACCTTTTATGTCAGCTTCTTTACATGTCCACTAGACTCTGCATATATTTGCGTGCATGTGACACACGCACACACGTATGTCACTGGTTTTGCATGTTGCTTGTGTGTGTAGGTAACTTGACGTATGAGTCAAGGTGTTGGGTGGTGGCTGTGGCGCATTTCTCCACGACTGGTTGTCAGAGTGACTGGAGTGCTACTGCATTCCTATGCCAACACTTTCATCTCCACAGTTGTGTGTGTGTGTGTGTGTTTCGCTGGCACACTCAAAATGCTGCACCTTTGCTGCAAGCGTGTCTCAAGTTTCCCTGCTAGCTTTCTTGTTAGCTATATTTCTGCTAGCATGTGGGCTCTGGAGAGTTCTGTCGATCACAGTTTGCATGGGTGGACATTTTGGTCATTAGATGTGTTTTCAGGCTCTTAAAAGGGATGTGTGTGTGTGTGTTTCTTTTTTCTTCCTTCTTGCAGTGTGTGTAATTAGTATTGATTTAGTGATTCCTGACCAAGCTCTCTGTAGACTACAACCTCCTCCACGCTTTGCGACTCGTCTTTACTTTTCGTTCTACTGATCGTTGTCTATGAAACAGACTCGAGCTCTTTATGCTCAGCATAAAAGGAGCAACTAAAATCCAAGCTACTGTGAAATGCTTCAGACTAAGGGCGTAAATAATTCATGCATTCTTATTTAACATATTTAGAAGGTTGGTCTCTGCAATTTGTTTTTGTGGGAATGGATTATTATCTTTTTTATCAGTGAGTCTTCAGTTGTTAGCCTGTGTTGTGCTAATTTATAATTATGAATGCAGGTTATGAATGAATTCAAATAATTGTTCCACTGTTCAGGGTATTCCAGGTCTCTTTTTTAAGATATGTGCAATTTATATAATAAGATCATTAATATCTGTTATGTAGTCTGAACTCAGAAACAATAACAAAGGCTTAGCATGAATTTCATGTGGTAACACACAAGTGGTAACGCTCTACACTTTCTCTTCTCTCTCTAGATCGTAATTTTGACGATGACGACGACAGTGTGGATGGGAATCATTCTTCCTCCGCCCAGGCTGCATTCAAGGTCCCCAAAGTTCCAAAGAAGCCTGCAGAGACCTCGGCTGCACGCAGGCCCAGTGCTACTGGTGGCAAGCTAGGTACTTACGTTAATGCACATTGGCAACTACAGTGAATTCAGATGCACAACAGTGCATCCAAGTCAGGAAGCAACGCAATGATCAGTGCTGTTATGATTACAAAGTGTAATCATGTACTCAGTGTGCAGCCGATCTTTTTATAGTCTGAGCTCAGTAGTGTCAGTATTTAAGAATTTAAGATTTAGACATTACTGAATGCAGAAACACTTAAAACCTAGTAAATGACAAGCAGCCCAGAGAATCAAGCACCGTAAAACATCATTAAGAATTTATCAGTATCCTCCTTTTGTGGGGAAATTACTATTTTATTTTGTACATACAGGGAGTTCAGTGACTTATAGCAAGTGTCTAGACGAGTTTAGTCAAACTGCATCGCAAATGGACTTGAACTCTGAAATATATTGCCTGACAGTTTTGTCAATTCAGGCAGGAAATTTTAATTGTATATTCTAATAAGAAATTTCCAAACATGTCAGAGATAATATGTGTGATATGAGATCATAAAAATGTCACTTCACCTAAAGGGGTCCAGGGTTTCTCATTAATCGTGTACATTGATATTATACATTCATTTTATTTTGGCTTTGGACTCCAGCTCATGTGTTTTGAAATTATAATGTGGCTATGATGTTGAAGCTGACTTTGTGGATATTAATATAAATTCTGTGTTAACCGTCTAAAAACCGTCCTCCTACACGGCTCCCTAATTATATGACACTGTTGCTGGATTTATTCATCACTTCACTTTGCTTTGTCTCAGTGTGTGTTTCATCTGGTGAAGGCTAAATACAGAAATCCACTCAAACTAACCAGAGGTGCTGACAGATAGTCACAACATCAAGTGTCTGCTGATGAATGTAGGGAAGTGAACTGACCTCTAACCTGGACTTCTTGCATTTATTTCCATTTACATGCATGCGGTATGATTAACCCCTAAATCAGTGATCTAGGAGTCTGAGTAAAGTCCTGAGACTCGACTCGTGGTGAACCAGACTTGAGACTCGAGCATCGACTGCGTTCAGACTTGGAAGTTGGAATCAAGGGCTCCAATCTGTTGTCCATAATAATTTGGCGTGATATAACAAAGCCATGTATATAATGTCACATTATTTAATTTCTGGCAAGGTCAGACATGCGTGTGAATCCACAAACCTACATATGGATTCATGCTCATACCATCATTAACAGTAAGAGTTCAACCTTCAGGACTCTGGTAGTGGGGACTGAACTCGGTCAAGACTCTGACTCACTACTTTATTCACTTGGATTTAGACTCTTGACTTGACTCAGACTCCAGCTTTAGTGACTCAACACTTCTAAAGATAGACAGAATCTGCCCTCCTAACCTTTTAATGTCCTCATAAACAATTCAGTGTAATCCCGTTTTCTGCAAAGCATATTATTGGTGGACACCGGTTGAGAGGCTGTGGGGGCTGTTAAAAGAAATAAAATGACTTTATTTTGCAGATGTCACAGTCTTCAGTGACGCACTGCCTCTCCACAGAAATCTGATACTCTTTCATATTCTTATCATCAGACACCTGCGCTCATATCTCAGGGCTGCAGCAGATCTGGCTGTGAAACAGTTCTTATATCCTCCTTCCCGTCCAGAGAGCCTCCTTCTCTCTGCCTCCTATCCCTCCTGGTTTCACAGTGCAGTGTTGTTGGCTTCCTCTTTCCATGCATTGATTTTTTTTTTTCCATCTTTATCTCCATTGGAAGAAAGCTGTGCTCCCACCACCGTGCAGTCGATTCCTGGTGCTTACTAATGCATCTCTGTCAGCCATGTCGCACACACATGCTTACATAGAGTGTGCTCATAGGTGAATGTGTTTCACAAGCAAGCATTCTGTCTGGGTCCTGGTACATCGCTGCGCTGTGTGGAAACACAGGACGGTGGTCTCTTGTCACTTGGATCATTAAGGCCTTATTGATCGTCGGGCGACAAAGAGAGGCTGAAGTCAAAGGCATGCTGGGTATTTTTCACAACTGTGACCTTGTTAATATCACTGCGATGGAAAGGAAAAGACAGATGTTATGCAATCACATGCCTCTGAATTGTATCTTCTTTTCATTTTTTGAAAATGAATTGTTCTTTTCTGCTATATGGGAGTAGTTCCCATGATGGCGGTGGTGGGAGGACCTATTGTCTGGATGTAGATGACAGTACGCCCACACAATCTGGCAGAACTCGACAGCAAGACAGATCTGTCCATTTTGCCAATAACTGACAGTAACAGAAAAGATTGCTGCCTTACACAAAAGGTTTGAATCCCTATCGGAGAGAATCAAGTGCTGAGATGGTTTTAAGTCACAGTTAAAATATAATTTTGAACTGTGTTCATAGCAAAGTTTGTTCTCACTATTACAAAAGCATCTGCCATCAACATAACCATAATTATTATTGGAGTCATAACGACTGATAACATGCCGTGAACCTTTCCATTCCATAAAGCTGGCAATAAAAAATAATTGCAAATGTGAAGCGGTGGAGGACGTGATTCTAGGCAAGGCTGCTTCCATGTTACGCCTGGAGAGTCACAGAGGATTGTGCCGATTGCTAACCAGCCGCCGACATGTTCCCCAGCTCTCTTAACAACCGTGTAGAGTTTTAACATGAAATATCTTTGTGACGCAGGTGAAAAGGAGGAAAGAAAACATTTCTTCTGCCTTTGTTCATACCCAACTCTCTATCATGTCCTCCTCTCCTGTGAACAACTTCTAAGTTGCCTCAGTGTTTAATCCTCCCATCGTCCTGGATCGCTCTCAGCTCTCAGTTCTCAGTTCCTGCCTTTTTTTGGTGCGCAAGCTTTCTTCGTCTCGTCTATCCCTCCTCTCCCTGTTCCCCTCTGGTGAGGAGCTGGAGGACGTTTGGTCCACAGAGCTTCCATCCCCCAGAGAGATATGATTGACATTCCCATTACTGCCAGGAAGTCCATTAGAAACAAAGGCTGCTCCCACTGACTTAAGTGTGTGTAGCGTTTGTGTGTAATTCATGCCTGTGTTTGTGAGAGTTAAACCAGATTCACGAAACCAGCCAGCACAGAAATCCTTTTCATGCTGAAGCCTTGTAAGAGATATTCTAAATATACACACAGACGCTTTTTAATCGACTCTGCTCTGTTTTTCCAGTGTCTAAAGAAAGTGCCGGAGCAGTTGATGAAGATGATTTTATTAAAGGCTTCACAGACGTCCCTACAGTCCAGGTACACTACACACAGGAGAATAAATGTCGCACACACTTACACCTTTTACGAACAAAACTATTGAGGCTTTCAAGGCCAGACTGCCTGAGGTTTTTTTTCCATTTTTCAAATGTTTCTGTTTTGCATCCTTCTCTTCCTTGTGCTTTCCTTCTCTATGCAGATCTACTCAGCAAGGGATCTTGAGGACAACCTCAATAAGATCCGTGAGATTTGCTCCGATGACAAACACGACTGGGACCAGAGAGCCAGTGCTGTTAGTAGATTCGCCTTTAACTGTTCATTTAGTTAAACTCTAACAATAAAATAACCATTTTGGAATGTATTTTTGTATTTACAGATGAAAAAGATCCGCTCACTGCTTGTGGCGGGCGCAGCCGACTACGACTGTTTTTACCAGCACCTACGGCTACTGGATGGAGCTTTCAAACTGTCAGCGAAAGACCTGCGCTCGCAAGTGGTTCGAGAGGTCTGCATCACCGTGGGGTGAGTTGATTACACATACTTTCATCACTAGAGGTTAAATTGATAAAAATATACATAGAAAAAGATTTGTCATTTCTCACTGGTCATCCATAGGTGTTTTAGAAATTATTGCATCTATTGTAAGCGTGTTTCGCTCGTGGCAGCAGAAATTTGGCTCTAAATAGGAAACAACTGTAAATGTTTTATACTATTCTCGAAATACAGGAAGTACAGGGTGTAAACTCAGTGTAATGTAACCCTGTTGGATCCAAACAGTTTGATTACACCCTGGCAGTATTTTACCACAGTTTGTGGTTGCGTTCATGTTTGTATTGTGTTTATAACATATATGTGTTTTTGTCTGTGTATTCTTTTAGCCACCTTTCATTAGTGTTGGGAAATAAATTTGACCACGGAGCGGAAGCCATCGTTCCCGTCCTTTTCAACCTCATCCCCAATTGCGCCAAAGTCATGGCCACCTCCGGTGTGTCGGCTATCCGCATCATCATACGGGTAAGTCGTTTTGCAAACACAAGAATTAATTCAACAGTCTTGTTTTGCAACTTTATTGTCAGTGTGAGCACTACTGCTAGGATCTGATTATTGGAATTTCATTTAACCTTTCTGTCCTCTGCAGCACACACATGTCCCGAGGCTCATCCCTCTGATAACCAGTAACTGCACATGCAAGTCTGTGGCCGTTAGAAGGTGAGGTTAAACACACTGGTGTACCAATGAAATGCTCTCAAATAATGAAAAGTCATAAAATTATCACAAGAAGGTTTATGGTGTGGTTCAGTCATGGTTTTTGCGATAATGAAACTGATGGAAATGTGTCTTCTCCAGGCGCTGTTATGATTTCTTGGTCCTTCTGCTCCAGGAATGGCAAACCCACTCTCTAGAGAGGTGAGGGCGGCTGTTTGGATCAGCGCTGGTTTCTCGTTCATTCAAAAACTTTGGATAAAACAAGTTTCAAACCTGTTTACACTTAAGGAACCTTTTGTATTTATTTGTCAGGCACACAGCGGTTCTGGTTGAAAGCATCAAGAAGGGAATTAGAGATGCTGACTCAGAGGCCAGAGTGGAGGCCCGCAAGTAAGACATTATTTCATAAAATTGCATCATGTGAAAGAGGAATAGTTATAAATATCTCACCACCCTCCTTTTCCTGTTTGAATCCCTCGATTTCTCAATTTTTCTTCCTCCATCATCACCCCACTACCTCCCTCCTCAACCATCCATTTATCCTCTGACTCTGATCTCTCTGCCCACCTCTGCCATGGTTCTCTTCTCTTCTCAGGGCCTACTGGGGTTTGAGGAACCGCTTTCCGAACGAGGCTGACGCTCTCTACAACTCCTTAGAGCCATCTTACCAGCGGACCCTTCAGTCCTGCCTGAAGAGTTCCGGCAGTGTGGCCTCTCTTCCCCAGAGTGACCGGTCCTCATCTTCCTCTCAGGAGAGCCTCAAGTAATCAGAGCTCAGCACCGCACCTCCATAGTTTGCTTTAGACCCCCAGGTTTACTAGGTTTACACTTAATACACTACACATTAAATTATCCTCAGTTGGCTTATACATTTCCCTTTTCAGAAAGAAAAAAAAATCTAATTGATTAAAGTGGACTGCTCTTTTTTCAGCAAGACAAAATCCCCATTAGTTCACTAGTGTTTTCACTGGTAAACACAAAGACTTCAGTTGGCGTGTTAGTAGAAACTTACACTTTTCCTGCTCACTGCTTTTATTACTTTACTTTTATTTATTGCACTCAGTTAGTAGTCATCAGTGTAGTTTAAAGCCTGCAGGTTAACCTTAAAAATAGAAATTAGAAATATGATTAAAAGAAAAATACATTAAAGATGCCATTTGTTTTGTTGTGTATGTGTTTGTTTTATTTTGTATTGACCTACTTCTCTCTCTTTTCTGTCAGTCGGCCTCTTTCTTCAAAATGGTCTGCAGCTCCAGGGCGAGGTGAGTCACACACACACACACACACACACACACACACACACACACACACACACACACACACAGAGTTGCAAACTCTCTCAAAGATATAATCTCATGGTCACTCGCTTCGACATGAATAAATACACAGCAGCTCGGTCCATCTGTAAAGTTCCCATCATATTCATTACATCTTGCCCGTGTGTACTCCTGTACGATCACACCCGTTTATGTTTTTATGTTACAACACACATGTGAACGCACAAATGTGTGTATGCGTCTGCACATGACTTGTGTATTTCTGTTTTAGTATCAATATTGTGTATGTTTTGTGTTGTGCCCGCATGTGTTTTGTATTGTGTTGTATTGTATTTGCCATCATCACCTCCGTCCCCACTCCAACACACTCCTCCTCCTCCTGCTGTCCCATCAGTCCCTGCGGGTTCAAAGGGTGGGGTGTCATCGGCCTCCCTGCAGCGTTCCCGTAGTGACGTGGATGTAAACGCGGCAGCATTGGCTAAGCACCGGAACGTCGGACAGGCCAGGGGCTCGGGTCGACTGACCCCTGGCTCCTACTCCTCACTGGGTAAGGGCCCCTGTCAGTCAAGTTAGACGACTAATCCAACTGCACAGACACTGGTGAGCATGTTATCAGCTGGAGGTCCGAGGAGTCCATTCAGATCAGCTTAGCGGTAGCACTGTTACAACCACATCCTTCTACAAAACAGTCTTAAAGGACAGACTCACACACTCTAGACTGGGCTCTCTCCTCTCTTACTCTTGTCCTTTCCTCTCCTGCTGCCTGCTCATTGCTTGTCAATGTGTCTTGTTTATGTTTTGTATTTATATTCTGTCTGCATGTTCTATAGATCAGTGTTTTCCAAACTAGGGGTCACGACGAAAGACACAGTTAGAGATAGCATATTTAAACCATAATAGTTACAAAAGATTAAAAAGTAGTAGTTCAACCAGGAAAATATAAATATTTTACCAACCTTTTGATTTTCTTTGTCCCCATATGCCCCCCGTGGTGATTATGATTTATAAGTCAAAGCAACAGTTGCAACAGGTAAATGTATAGCACAGTACATTACAGCACTAAAACCTGTTCCTACACATTCAGTACCTACGGGACCGAATCACAACACAGAAATCAGTCCCTCATTTAGGTGCCTGAGCTCTGTACTGAAATAGATGCTCTGCTCACAAGCAACATATACATCACTGCACATGCCCAGTTACGTTACACTTAACTCTGGTGGCAACGCACTCATGGCTCAGGCAGCACGTAATGTTAAGCGTTGTAGCTACGTTTTTTTAGTTTTGCAATGTAAATTTGTGAAGAGCTTTGCAGTTATTTATGTTTTTATTTAAATAAAATATACTTTGAACTATTAAATTAATATATCAATATGTTTTTTCTCTTTTTTCCCCCCCTAAGATAAAATAATCGGTTTTGGCACCGTTACTGTTTTAAAAGTATTTTTTGTGAGCTCAAATCAATATCCTCTGTGACAATGACGGTCAAAAGTCTCAGGCTCTGTTATTATGGGGGTGGGGACCTTGAAAGTTTGGGAACTCCTGCTATAGATGAATTCTGTCTTGTGTGTTTGTTCGTCACTGTGTTTCGACACTGATCCCTACATCTGCATCCCTTTTGAACAGATGTTCTGTTACTAATTCACATTGTGCTCCTTTCTTCTCCTTCCTCTTCTTTCTGCCCCTTTTCTTTTCCGTCTCGAATTCTTTATTACTTTTCATTATTTCTGTGGCTCTTTTGTCCCTGACACTCAACTTTCATTTCCCCCATCTCGGGTTCCTTTTGTATCTTTTACTTTTAATATTTCTATCAATCCTTTGCTGTTCTTTTCCCTTCGTTTCTTTCCCTCTTCCACCCACTCTATGTGTCTTTCTCTCTTTGCTACTAAAGATGATGCCTCTGATAAAACGGATGGTAAGATCATCTCACTCTGCTTCACCAGCAACAGCCTACTCATGTTTTCTTTTTCCCTTCCTCTTTTTTCATTTCCTTTTCCTCACTCCAACCCAGTCCATGTTATCTCCTTTTATCGCAGTATATGGCCACAGCGCCCCCTGCTGTCAGCCTTACATTGAACCCTATTTTGTATCACCATTCCATTCATTCCATTCATCACATCATGAATCTAATCAATTATTTACACCTATAACATCATCTGCTGCTTTACTACAGTTTAATCAGATTTTATATTGAAATAGAACGTCAACACCTGTGTTTAACTATCATTCTGTTATTGAGGTTTTAGTTTGATATTAGGATTTTAGGATGTGTTATTCTCTACATGTTGGCTGAAAATGTGATTTTTACGTCATGCCCCCTCTTTGTCTGTCTGTAGGGACCAGGTCAGACAATGGTAAGATTGTGGTTAGGTGGATGTGCATCTCCGCTTTTTAGGGATGTTCTAGTTGTAACATTTTAATTGACGGTTTCTAAATGTCTAAATCTTTCATTAAGAAATCAAAAGTGAATCTTGCATCTCTGATTGTTTTCTTAATGGTCCTTATGAGGCAGTATTTGAATTGAGGCTTAAAGACTTAATATAAACAGAAAGTGGATCAGATGATGCATTGTACAGGCTGAAGTGAATGCTGGTAATGAAGAGGGTTTCATTTTAAGTTGAAACTACCACTTGACCAGTGGCGCAACATAAAGATAATTGGCAGCTATGTTGACAATCGATTAATCAGTGAAGTCATTTTGATCAACAAATGAATCTGTATTTTAATCAATAATAAAATATTTGGAACTGCTGGAACTAGAATGACACTCTCAGTCCCCTTAAATTTAATCAAACTGCACCAAATTTCACTCAAACATAGAAATCAGTCCCCTAAATCTGCCTGATTTATCAAGACCCATGAATTATTCAGCAATGCAAATATACAAAAACGTCCTTTCTCACAATCTTAGAAAGTGATAAATAATTCCTGGACTAATACTTAGTGACGGGTAACTGTTTGCCTTATAATCAGTTTCAGATTTTAAGTACATCCTGATTAAGACTGGTTTCAAATCCCCTGAAACATCCCTGATGTATTCGTGTGTGTGTGTGTGTGTGTGTGTGTGTGTGTGTATGCTCCTGGCTGAATGTTAGTGTTTAGTTTAGCATCTGATATTTCAGCTTCCAGCATTATTTGCTTTTCATTATATTTAGTAGCTTCGTAGATGCTGGGCTGCAGACAGTTTGTGAGACGTGTACAGTACAGGGAGTTTTTGTGTATTTTTACGGTTCTCCCTCGGTATACCTGCAGGCCGTGTACGTACCAAGCAGCCGCTGTCCACTGCGAGCAGCGTGTCCAGCCAAGTGGACTCAAGAGGACGCAGCCGCACCAAGATGGTCTCCCAGTCGCAACGTATGTACCCCCTCACACCCCCTGATCACACAGCATTACGTAAACCCAGCTATGAGGAAAAAAATCCTGGATGAAGTCCTCTCAGTCCACATACACAGCAACACAAATGGAGTGTGAGCTTCTTGGAGTGTGTGTTTGTAGTTTCTCAGGCTCTTATTGTGGAGTTTCTTTACATGTTGCCTTCGAGGTGACGATAAGCTCCATGTAAATGTTTCTGTGCCTTTAGGTTCCGACGAATCCGATTGCACACCAGGTATTCTGTTTGTGTGTCAGAGTCAGTATGTGTGCGTCTTTCTGTGAACCACAGTGGGAATGGTGGCCCACCTGCTATTGCTGTCATTCTGATCAAGGTGTTTTATATATAGAGGAGTGAGCGTGTGTGTGTGTGTTTTCTCTGCATGCTGTGTCTCATCACTGAGGATAATATGGTGGTCAGTTTATTTCTGCTGCTCTAGCCCGGCTCTGGATGCCATTCAAGTTATTTAAAGTGCTACACAAAAGCAGATGTCTCGTTGCTGCTTTCCAACAAGACGTAATGGTGGGGTGAGCGATCCTGGGGAATGACTGACCCTCCACCCCCCCCATTCATGCACGTGCGTTGGCATGGCAAACCACTGATCTCAAAAAGTTGGAATTAGCCACCACAAACGTTAATCATCGCCATTTCGTTATCCTCTTTGGGTTAGCTGTATTCTGTGATGTTTCAGTGCTTAGCATTTTGAGCGCTACTTTAAAAATGCTTGTTGGTATAACTTTTTGTGAGATAGATGTGTTAGCATTTCCAGTGGAAAACAGTAGTTCTGAAACAGCAGTGGCAGTGTACGTTATCTTTTCAGGACGTCCTCCCATCCGTTGATAGAAGAGGAATGAATGACCTGTAACATGTGATGTTTTACGCTATTTTATAAATAGCTCTAAGAAAGATTATTAGCATACTGTTAGCATATACTCTTTGACCGTTCCCATGGAAATAGCTATTTCCGGTTCAGAGACCTCCATCTGGTTCCCAGTGCCCCTTCACCCCTCATGTCCACAAACACGAATACCCTTGTTGCTGATTGGCTGGAATAGTGTTGTGCTATTTGGAGTTGTCCAGCTTTCTTCATTTCTCAAAATAAAATCGCTTACCCCACCTTTAATACTAACATGCTGCTTGCGTCTGACTGGTTTAAAAGTGCAAAATGATTGGACCAGAGCCCACTGCACCAATCCGATCATGACATTTAGATAAAAAACCCAATGCAAGAATTCAAAGCCCAAATCTCAGAAGCAAAGATCAACAGAAATAGAGGAAATGGCATCTGCACAGAGGACTAGAATAATTTCTACTTATTTCAGTTCGAGTGCGTGTGTGGGTGTTTTTGAGCATATTTTCTTTGAGGCATTTCTTTTCTTTCATTGTGAACAGGCTTTGCTTCATGTATATCTGACAGCTGTCTCAACATGCACTGCTTCTCCCAGGCCGTCATCTGCCCCTGGTTCAGTGTGTGTGTGTGTGTGTGTGTGTGTGTTTGTTTTCAGCAACACATCTTCAATACTAGTTTTCTTTCTTAATAAATAGATTTGTTGTATCAACTTGCTTCAGCTTTGCCTTCATTCTTGGTATGGAACACCAGGATGCGCTCCCATCGTTCTCTGTGTTCTAACTCCCATGAAGCTTTTTTATTTTTGCGCTAACACCCATAATTCATCTGGTTTAATCTGCTGTTCCTTCCCCCCCGCCTCTGCTTCCCCCTCCTCCTCCCAACCAATGGGCTTAATGGCTCAGGATCTCAGTCTGCTACCCCTGTTGGTGGTAAGATTACTACGCTTCTTCTTTTTACCTGCTCTCTTTATCTTTACTGCTCTCCCTCTGCTGCTCTGACCTCTTCCCATCTTTTGTTCACGTGCACACAAAAAGCTCACTTCAGTTCCTCCCTCTCTGGCTGAGGCATGCTGGGACTTGTAGGCACTGACTGATCTATGATCATGCTAAACACACTGCTTTGGGAGATTGTGTTTCTGCACTCTTATGTGTGCCTGGATGAAGTGAGGAAGTGCAACAAACTTTAGATGTTTGCAAATCAAATTATATATATATTTTCCTTGGAAGGTTTTGTAACATTAACAGGATTAAAAAGCAATTTAGGGGTCTGGCAAAGAAAAGGAATGAGGAATGGATATCAGAGGAAAAGATAGTTTGAAATGTACCTCACATGATAAAACTTGATTTCAATATATTGACTCTGGTTGTATTTCAGTTACGTTATGAGTGATCAATATTCGCTTCAAATACAAGAACAGGCCATTTTTGTCTTTTATTGACAATTGGATGTATGTATTTATTTCTTTGACACTAGGTATGATTTTCTAGAGAAGTGCAGTTCATGTGTGGAGTGTGTATGTGTGCCTTTTGGTTTTTGTTTGTCAGCGAGAGAAAGAGTCTGTTCTCCATTTTTGTTTTCAGTCGTGTTGAATTGAGGTTCAGATTGAGCATCCTGTGTCAAACACCGGAGCTTGTTCCCCAAAAGTCTGTTCACACACTTATCCTTATCCTGCACCGCAGAGCAGCTACTACTCAAGTGTTTGTCTGCAGGTTGATAGTGACACGAGTCATTGTAGAAAGAGCTACACTGTGGGCCTTGCACTTGGAGACAGGATGTCATGGGGAGGAGAAATTGAGACCTCCATTAGAAACTGTTCTCTGATTTGCGATAAGAGAACGGTCACTTTATTTCGATATTATCATGTTAAAGATTTATGTTTAACACTTGAAATAATCTTAAATCATTTAAAAAAACTTAAACTTTCATCTCATTTTGTGGTTTACAACTCTTCTGTTCCCAAGAATCCTCTTTCCAACAACATCAAACACTTTCTGTCTACTTTTAAAATACATAGTTTATATGTTACGACATTTACCGAAAACTGCTTGAGAACCTGTGCCACTAAGTGAAGTACAGCAGCAACTGTCTTTGTCTGTAATGTGTTTACAAGACCCTCACGTGAAAGAGGGATCATCCAAGTTTCTGGAGACTTTTTATTGTCACATTTCACCTGTTGACTCAGCACAACTCTGACTTGTTCCCTTTACTTCTATGTCCTCCTCCTCTCTGCGTCTCTCTGAAGCTGGCAGTCGGAGTGGTTCACCCGGTCGCGTGCTGACAAGTACAGCCCTGAGCACCATGAGCTCAGGGGCCCACAGGGTGCTGGCTGGGGTCGGCGGTGAAGGAAAAAGACGCAGCCGCATCCCCCGCAGCCAGGGCTGCTCCAGAGACTCCTCCCCCACTCGTCTGTCTGTTGGTAAGTGAACAATTGAACAGATTTATAAAGGGAAGCTGAAATTCTTTTTTTAAAAATGGTCCTTTCCTTTAAACAGGGTTTTGATTCCATTCACAACAACTTCTTCCTTTCATGTTCCTCTTGTACGGTTTTAGAACATCTGCTCTAAGATCTTGTTTTTATAATCAGCTGACAAATGACTTTTCAAATGTTTGCTTGGACCCAGTCGTGTTATTTACAGACTTGCTTATAACTACAAGCAATTTTCCATAAAACCTTGGATCTCAACTATTTTCCCCTCCTGCTCCTTGTCTATCTCCTCCTCCGCTCCTCTCCCTGTCCTCCCTCTGTCTTTCTTCTTCCTCCTGTCCTCTAGCTCCTTCCAGCATTAGTTCCATCTACAACGGTGCGAGTAGAGGAGGTAAGGCTCCGACCTTCGACCAGACCACCCCGCTATCCATCTCTCCACCCCCATTCCATCTACTTCCCATCTTCGCCCCCCCTCCCCATTAAATCATCCCTCCATTCCTCTCTCTTTATCTCCATCCATCACTACAAATCTCTCCTGCCGTCCCAATCAAGCAGTACCTCACCACCTCAGCCTCACCGAACCCATCCCTCTAACCTGTCTCTGACTTCATGGCTATGTTGTCATGACGATAGGTGGCCGTGATCGGCAGACATCCACGCTTTTCAAACATATCTCCTCCCTCTCTGTACTAACCTGTTGTTAGCGGCTGATGAACGAACCTTCTCGCAGGATCAGCGAAGCTTCATTAGGACTCTGTAGCTCTAGGCTGTGATTAACCGTGATTGGCTGGTTAGATGCTGATGCTGATGAACGGCGTAATGAACGGTGAAGTTAATTGCGATGCTAATGGATGAAAATGCAAGCCCCTTCCCCCCCTTGCGCAACCCCTCCGATCGCTAATCTCATCATAAATCACTTCCTTCTCCTTTCTGTGTGTCTGAGTGTGTGTGAATATCATGATGTTTGTTTTATTTAAATGTGAGTCCAGCAGACTTGTGCTCTTGTGAGGAGCATCTCATCGAGATCTGTAACAATTAAAGGAAACTTGTATTTTAAATCCTTTGTTGCATTTCAATCATTTAGCAGAAAGTTAATGTGTAACAATTTGGACAATCAGGTAATTATTACCAAATATTCAGTATTTAGCTTTTTTAAAGGTGATTTTTATTTGTTGTTTTTGATATTAATCTATGAAAGTAAACCCCAATGTTTGTGAGACAAATCAAGCTAATTAGAGACATTTATGAAATATGTTTTATTTCCAGTGTAAGGATTTACTGATTGGACGAAACAAGCTATTAAAAATGTCACACTTTTTTTTGCTATTTTCTGCTATTTCATTGACTTAACTAACTGATAAAGTCATCAGAATAATATATATTGATTGATAAGGAAGATTGTTATTATTGTATTGTTAGTATGAGACTATGAGAATCAGGAATCTTCTGTTGAGATGCTCCCTCAGTGCCGGTCGACCTGCGCTCATTCTCTCTTGTCTCTGTCAATCCTTCGCTCTCACCTCGTTTGTCTTATCCATGTGTTTATCCACGTATGTTTCTCTCTCTCTCTCCACTTTATCACTCCTCATGTTTGTCTTTCTTCTTTGTGGTCTTCTTTATATCCCTTGTCCCCTTTTCTTTTCTTCTTACTACCACTTCTCTTCCTCTGCTGCGACGCGTCGTTGTAACCTGGGTGGTGTTAGCTCGGGGCAGTCGTATCCCTCGGCCCAGTATGAGTCAGGGCTGCAGCAGAGAGGCCAGCAGGGAGAGCAGCCGGGACACCAGCCCCATACGCTCCTTCACTCCACTTGGTGAGTAGCAGCAGTGGACTCGCACTCAGGAGAGATGAGCAGTGTCAAATCAGCAAATGTGAAGATGATTTCAAAGAAGAAGAAAAACTTTATATAAACTTAACTTAAACCAACAAAACATACATTTTATTATTTATATTCAGTTTCTGATTTAAACAAAAACAATTTTTTTAAATGAAAGAAGTAGGGGGATTCAAATATAAAAAAAACAGTCTCTTGCATTTATGTGCATTTTTTTTCAGCCTTTCTTTTCCACACTCACACTCTGCTCGATCAGTGAAGGTTGTATGTGTTTCTTGTGTGTGTGTGTGCGTGCGTGCGCGAATGTTAAACTCTGTATGTGTGTTTTAAATTTGGTTGCAGCAACACGGAGCTACTCTCGCTCCACCGGAGCTCTCCACACACCTGACACTTTTGGCGCTGCAGGTGAAGGCTGAGTACAACTGTTTCTCTGTACCTCACCCACCCACTCCGCCTTAATTTTTTTGTTTTGCTCCGATTTCTTTACGTTCATCCACACCGCGCATCTTCTCCTGTATTTTGTCAGCCTGTTTCTCTTGTCCATCAGTCCTCAGTTGTTATTTTTACTTTCTCGCTCCAGGATGTCAAATCTTCCAGTGAAACCGCATGCTTCCGCCCATTCAGTTGCCAACTGACAACCATCTTGCCAGTTTTTTACCATTTGTTTTCTTTATTTAGCTCTGCCCCTTCTCTGCGGGGACACCAGTGCACTCTCCTGTTTTATGTCAATCATCCTTTTTTTCTCCCCCCCCCCCAGTGGCACCTGCAATGTCACCTAACAAGTCATCCCATCAACTTACAGGGTTGGCTCATGGGAAATGATGTGTGTGTTGAATAAATGTCACAGAATGGATGATGAAGAGAGTGAGGTGCTTGGATGGTGGATCATCGGTGGACAAGTGAGAGACAACTTGACGAGTGGGGGAGACAGATTCATTAGAATGTTTTCTAACGTGTGTCCTCTGCTCTCCACCTGTCTCCCTCCTCAGGTTCATCTCTTGGCATCAGTCAGTCCAGTCGTCTCTCATCTTCAGTCAGTGCCATGAGGGTCCTCAACCCAGGCTCAGACGTAGAAGAGGCTCTCGCAGATGCTTTAGTATGAAAAACACCACCCTACCATAAACACATAAAACGCACAATATCTCTCATGCACATTTCAGCTCGCTGTCATGATGTGCTGCTCTCGCCTGCTGGATTGTATGTCTGTGTGTAAACTAACCCCTGATTCTGCCTCTGTTTAATGCTATCAGCTGTTGGGAGACATGCGGTCCAAGGTCAGCTCCTTCACCTGCCTCTTACCTGTGTATTGTGTGTGCCTGTGTGTGTGTTAAGCTATGTTCTTCTTCTATAAATGCGATTTTTCCCAATACCTTCCTGTTATTACTCTCTTTTGTATTACAGTTTAATTTCATTCTCTTTTCGCTTTACCTGCAGAAGAAGCCAGCACGGCGGCGGTACGAGAACTACAGCATGTACTCCGACGACGACGCCAACAGTGATGCATCCAGCGCCTGTTCAGAAAGGTCCTATAGCTCCAGAAACGGAGGCGCCATCCCGACCTACATGAGACAGACAGAAGACGTGGCTGAGGTTAGTAGCAGCAGCCGTACAGCAGAAAACTCTGAACCTGAGGTCAAATGAGGCCAAAGAACAAGGTTTTAACCAGGCAGGTTTTTGTCTTGCCGGCTGTAGCTTTATAATGGCATTGTTTGGTTAATGACATGTAACAAAATATCAAATTTGTAGCCATGCAAAATAGATGGAACCTATTTCTGTGGGAAACAGTGACATGTAGTGACTTAGGATGTCTTGTCTAAACTAAGGCCCCTTTCTCACCTGTTATTTTGACTAAACTAAAAATCTTCAGTGTTTACTAAAATCATCACTTTGCTTGTGCCTGGGTATTTAAGTCTCATCAGGCCTTTGTACTTGTGGTTCTATCAGGTGCTGAATCGCTGTGCCAGTGCCAACTGGTCTGAGAGGAAGGAGGGGCTGTTAGGTCTCCAGGCTCTACTCAAGAACCAACGCACCCTCAGGTCAGTCACACAACAGTCAAACCTTCTCTTCACTGTTTGAGCTGATTGTTGATTTGCATCTAACTTTTGCTTTTCATCTTCAGTCGGGTGGAGTTAAAGAGACTGTGTGAAATCTTCACTCGGATGTTTGCAGACCCTCACAGTAAGGTATGAGTGCATGTAATGCAAGTACTCACACAGCACTGGTTTACACTGTCATGTCACAAACAATCATTATTCACCCACTTCAATTTTTCTTTGGTTTCACATACTTTGTTTATCCCACTCATCCTTCACTGTACCGGATTCTGCCAAAACAAGCAAAATATTAATTACATCTCACGGATGTTAAATATAGTCACATGAATAAGTCTCGAGATAAAGTCGGGATAAACAGGTTGAATTGAATTCTAGCCACACACGTATATACACACTCAAACAACAACACAGGCATGCAAAGCGTTCGACAGACTTACGGCATGCCACTCCTGAGTTTGCGTTTGACCTCACACTCCTCTGCCGTCCTGTGGGTTTGCTCTGTCACTGTTCAGCAGCCAATCCGCTGGCTGCGCTCACTGCATTCGCTGCCACTCTGCTGTCTTTCCCCTCCCTACGTGCAGTCTGAAGCGACAAAACACTGACCACAAATGTACTTCCAGACGCACACAAACGCACAAATATTTTGGGCTGCCAACTCTTCTCTCTCACTAACCAGCTGCGGTGCGCCCTCTCTAACCCTGCCACTTGTGTTTCGGCATCTTTGAGTGCCCGTCGCCTCACACATGTCGTAAGGTGTGTGAGCTACTCCCCCTTCCCCTCGTTTGACGTTTTGTGACGATTTGATGAATTTCAGCGAGACTGCGGCAGAGTGTACGGCACGGCAGAATCCGGTATAAGCTCAGCCTCCTTCAAGGTACTGCATCTCACTGTGAATCTCTCTCCTGCCTTTATCTATTTTTCCCCCACCATTCTCACTTCTCCTTTCTCATCTTCCATTCAAAACTTTAAGTTCATTTCTTTTTACTCATGTGCACACAACATTCTTACCTGGTTGAAGTACCTTGACAGATTTTGTGGTGAAAGTCAACATGATGAGTGTTCACACACAAGCCGAGTTCATTCTTTGTCAGGATGCTAACAGATGTGTTTCTCTCCCCCCACATGCGACCCCACTGTGGAACTCTCTGTAGAGAGTAAGTCTGGCCAATCAGTGTTACTGCACTTAAACTTAGTGTTTGAATAAACATCTGCTTCATTAATCTGATTGGGCAACCAGTTACCAAGGCAACAACGTAACCCTCACTAACCTACGTCACTGTTTACAAAGATGGACGACAAGCCTCCATTTCCTCCCACTACCAGAAATGAAGCCAGAATATCATTGATATGAAAACTGCCATCTTGCACAATTGGAGCCAGAGTCTGCACAGTAGCGATCATAGGATGGAGCCACAGTAGTGAGGTCTTACTGATAAATGCACTGGACCAATAGCGAGTCAGTATCAGTTGTCAATAATGACATTTTACCCTCTTTTTTTAGCATTAACTTAGTAATTAAAATACATTTATCCTAAAAATGAACACAAACAAACATCAGTGTGCAACAGAAACCATCTATGATAACAATTTATTTCATATGCACTTTGACTTTTTCATTTGGTCCATGTCCCATCTACTAGCATAGAGGGGGAGGTATTACTGACATATACTGCAGCCAGCCAACAAGTAGCGATTGTGATGCTTTGGTTTTACTGTAGGGGAGCTGCCATGTCGTCCATCTTTATTTACAGACTATGAAATCAACCAATTGCATGTAGCGATGGTCACCACACAGCTTGATTGGTGCTTATTCCAGTCGAGTTGTTTACCGTCTCATTGTGGTTTTCTTATCATATTCATTTGGGTGACTTAAGTCTAACTGGTGTTTGGTGAATGAAGGTGATCTGCCGCAATGATGAGTGAATAACCACTAACTTCACAATGGGAACTTATGCTGCTCTCATAGTATCTTCCCTCAACAAAATAACCTTTGCCCTGTAAATGC
Source organism: Hippoglossus hippoglossus (assembly GCF_009819705.1). Lineage (NCBI taxonomy): Eukaryota > Metazoa > Chordata > Actinopteri > Pleuronectiformes > Pleuronectidae > Hippoglossus > Hippoglossus hippoglossus. Next base: position 10,522,082 of record NC_047161.1, read on the forward strand.
AGGAGCACCTGAGTGCATGCATGAGAGTGCATGAAGAAATGAGAATTGCTAAACGACTTAATTTGCTCTGTGTGACCTTAACTGTGTGTGTGTGTGATTGGACTGAAGGTGTTCAGTATGTTCCTGGAGACCCTGGTGGACTTCATCCTGGTCCATAAGGAGGACCTGCAGGACTGGTTGTTCGTCCTGCTCACACAGCTGCTGAAGAAGATGGGAGCCGATCTGCTGGGCTCCGTACAGGCCAAAGTTCAGAAAGCGCTGGATGTCACAAGGTGGGTGTCACACTCACAGTATGGACTGTGACATTAGGGCAAATTAGTATATTATAATATAATAATATTTGAGCATTGCAGGTCATTCTTGATCCACTTTCAAGCTTTTCTGAGCTTTTAGGTGATGGATCAAGATGACAATTAGATGTGTTTGTAAGCACTGAAAAGATATTTTACATTTACAGTACTGTGCAAATGCTTAAAAAATGATGCTGTGAATATTTTTCATTTAATCCTTTTGCTTTTAAAATACTGTCACATCTCCTCAGTACACTCACTCACCGAACTTTATGGTACTTGAGGTTGTTCCAAGTAACTTGGAGAAACTGCCACAGTTCTGTGTATTGAGGTTGTCTCCACTTCTTGTGTGTCCTCATTCAACCCTAGAATAACTCCATGGTGTTGAGATCAGGGCTCTGTGGGGGTTATACCATCTGCTGCTGGACTCCTTGATGTCTTTGACCGTAGTTTAGTTCTGTGTTCTTTGTTCCGAATTTGGAACAAATCAGATACCTCTCTGATGGATAAGAATCTGAACACAGAAAGTGTCGCAACCTTTTGCACAGTACTGTACATATAAAAGAACTGACAGGCCTCTGAGGATCAATACTTCCTGCTGTCTCTTTTATTTTTACACATCAACAAATTTATTACGAGAAAGAGTGTTGGCAAAAAGTGTTTTACCTCTTTTGTTGTGATAAAGTTATTATCTTAACATGTTCAGACACTTTTTTGAAGTTTATGCTCTGTATTCATGTCCCTGCTACAACCATAATGTGGATCTCTGTTCACAGGGAGTCTTTCCCCAACGACCTCCAGTTTACTATTCTGATGAGATTTACTGTCGACCAGACACAGACACCCAACCTCAAGGTAAATGACAAGTTCATTTTACGTGTGTGTGTGTGTGGGTGTGTGGGTGTGTCGGTGGAGTGAATGAAGGTCTGACAAAAGGAGGGGCTGGATGGCAATGAAGGACCTAAGGCTGGAAATTCAGGGATGCTGTAACCATGGTAACTGCTGTACTTATATGACCTCATGCCTGCCCATGCTGGCTCCGCTTCCCAAACCCCACAAAAATCCTGAATCCTGGGCTGTGATTGGTTTGCGATGATTTAGAAACTCCTTTGGCTTTTTGCTGTGCTTCAGTGTGGACACTCCCATCAAGCTCTCCCCCTCTAACTCCTGTTCCATCCTCGTACTTTTCTACCTCTGTCTCACAAACCCTTCTGTTTGAACATCTTTCCTTCCCTTCAGTGTCTGCACTGTGTGCTCACCCTCCTCACCCTATAATCTCTCTGTTGCCTCTTCCCATTCCCTTTTTTGTCCTTTTTAACACTTTTCTTTGTGTTTCCTTTCCCTACTTTGTATCACTCTGCTCCTCTCCCTTGGAACTAGACTTGGGCAATGAAAGAATGATATCAGCATAACAACTTTACAATTTTCCCACCACAAATGTATCTTTTGTCGAGATTATTGTCACTTTCTGACCAATGCTGCGGCCTGAAGAAACGTGATCCAAAAACACTGTTGCTTGTTTAGAGTGTCTGACGGCTGAAATCCCGACCTGACAGCTCAGTGCAGGGTAGGACAAAGCAGTATGGTGATATATGCATTCAACATTTTTGTGGGTGATGCTACAATTATTGCACTGCTTTATAGCTGATTTCCAGGATTTTTCTGAAATACAATTCTCAAGACTCGTCAGATCAGTAAAACAATAAAATGTCCAAACCAAAAATACTTTCCTTACAACCATCGTCAAAGGATGTCAAGACATTGTTGAACATTTCCGCATTAATTATCCAGCTTGTTGCATAAACCATCATAAACCATCAGTTGATGTTGGTATTCAAGGCATTACAGCTCTTTGCTGCCACCATGTGGCTTCAATATTTAAATTGCATATAGCTAGATATTCAGTATGATAAAAATTACAATACAAACCGAGCCTAGTACCTTCCAATCATTTTCCTCCCCTTAAACTCTCTGCACCATCCTCCTCCTTCTTTTTGTCTCCCTCTGCCCTCCCATGTCCTCGTCTCCCTGTCTCTCTCCGTTGATTGACGCGGTGCTTCTCCTCTCTCTCTCTGAAGCCTATGCGGAGCTCGTGTTGCGGGCGAGGGCGAGGCAGGGGAGGGCCTGGGGTAAAATTGTTCCCCCCCAGAGTGCGCCGCCACGCCTGCTCTCTAGACGAGCAGGCCGCAGCCTGGAGCCAGTCCTCCCAGGTCAGTGTGCTCCGGGGGGGAGCAATTTTATGGCGCGCACGATGCTGCTAAGTGATTTGGAGGAAGTTCTGGTCCTTGAGGTGCATATGTAGAGAAACAGAGGAGGAGAAAGAGATAGAGGAACGGCAGGAGTCAGTTGTTGTGGCGTTTCTGAGCCTGTGGTGAATGTTTGCATTTTATTGGTTCCTTTGTTTTGTCATTTTCCATCGCTTCATGTTAACTGATATGTTTCTCTGTGTTGATAAGCATGAACATGAATGTACTTCGTTCTTCTCACATTGAATCATTTGATCTTCAGATCTACAAGAGATGCACAATCTGCTGTGGCTGTACGTGCTGTCTGTGAACGTTCGTGGTCTGTCTGTCATTGTGTGCTTGTAATTTTGTTTCTGTGTGTGTATTATTACTTTTTGTGTATTTGCAGGTGGATATTGCCCCTTGAGTTTCTGTGTTATTGATTATTATCTAATGTTTTTTATAAATGTGTGTGTTGAAGGTGAAGGTGGCCATTCTGAAGTACATCGAGACGCTGACGTTACAGATGGAAGCTCCCGACTTTGTGAACTCCAGTGAGACTCGGCTGGCCGTCTCCCGCATCATCACCTGGACGACTGAACCCAAGAGCTCTGACGTCAGAAAGGTACTCACACACACACGCACATTTCAGACATAGATTTGAAATTTAGATATTTTACTTTTCCGTAGTCAGCCACATTAAAACATTCTAACAGTTTGTTGCCATGCTAGCACCACTGCTTTGCTCTTCACACGTCCTCCTAAATGAAAGTTGTGTGTGTATGTTGTGTGTACCAGGCAGCCCAGTCGGTGCTAATCTCCCTGTTCCAGCTCAACACACCAGAGTTCACCATGCTGCTGGCAGCTCTGCCCAAAACTTTTCAGGACGGAGCCACCAAGCTGCTTCAAAACCATTTGAAGAACTCGGGCAACGCTGCACAGGTAAAACACACACACACACACACACACACACACACACACACACACACACACACACACACACACACACACACTTAAAATCACTACAATACAAATACAATAAGAATTAGATGCATCAAAATTAGACTGAATTGGAAAACAAGTCAATCATCTTCACTTTGCACATGCAGGTGGATACACACCCCAGTCCAGAGCTTTGACCTAGAGACATCATCTCAAACAGTGCTCGGTGCTTGTGTTTTCATTTGTGTTACTAGTGAGGGCACACAATGATTATACTGTGACAGTAATGCTATAATTCATTGTATGAACTTGATTTATATTTTATTCATTTATTTTTTACTTCCTCAGGCAACAATGGGCAGCCCTTTAACACGCCACACCCCCCGATCTCCAGCCAGCTGGTCCAGTCCAGTCACTTCCCCAACCAACACCTCCCAGAACACCCCATCACCAAGGTAACTTACACACATACACATACACACCCTTTTATTGAGTACACTGTCACTCTCATTAAACTTAGTCAGGCAGTTTGACTCGACTTCCAGCATCTTCGGTTTTCATCCACTGTAACTGTTTCTATTTAACAATGAAAGAACTAGTGAGGATATTCAATTATTCGATTATAATCAATAATGTTTTTGTACTTGTAATGTAATTTCATAAATCTTGTTTTGAATTGTAATTTTTTTTTTTCACTTTAAATGCATTTACCACAAACTGAACCTTAACTCTGTATGTGTAATAGAAAAAAACACACATTACTACACATAGCATACCTGAAATATAACAGTACAGAGGAGGCGATATATCAGGATGGTTTGGTTAATGATTAATATAAAAAGTTATTAATGTTTTCCTCATCTTTCCTGTGTGGATTCAGTGCTTTTGACTACGACACAGAAAACATGAACTCGGAGGACATCTACAGCTCGCTGAAAGGTGTCACTGAAGCCATCCAGAACTTCAGCGTCCGCAGCCAGGAAGACATGAATGAACCAGTCCAACGGCGGGAAGGAGACGAGGTGAGTGTGATGACTCGTCCGAATTACCAAGGGGCCAACATCACAAAACAATCTTGTGATCGATCTCAAACTGATCACGACGCCTGTCAAAGTTTCCGCTACTGTGGGTGTCTCGCAGACCATCATGGCACAATGGGTCTTCACGCACACACAGAGCTGGTTTACCTAAACACTCTTATTGTTTCCTTTTCTTGGCTCGAGGGGGGGGCCCTCAATCCTTTTTCTTACTTCTAAATACTTCTAAAATGGCAGTGTTTGATCCTGTTTTAACACAAGCAGACACACAACATTTGCCACAGCAGTAAAAACTTAGTCAGTTTTAATATAAATATGTGATCAAACAAGATCTGACAAATTATTCAAAGCCATGTTTTGCTCTGCAACAGTTTTTCATACTCGATGCTACAGACACATTTAATTTGGAACTGAAAAGGTAAACCGCTTTGATACGGAGACATTGTCCTGTTGCTGGAGCATGTTTTCCAAGAATAACAGAAGCAAAAACACACAAACATAGTGACCTACATGTATGTGACCCTGACATCTGTCCCAGCACTCTCACTCCCTTTAAAGCGTATGAACTGGAGGCCTTCATTAGGTATTTCAGGCTTCTATCAACTGAAACCTTCACTCTTAATGTTTACACAAGTGCTAATCTCAAAACTCTTCCTCGTTCAGGCCAAATTTATGACTTTGGACGTCACATGAGGTCTTATTGCAGCCTCTCCCAACAGCCCGGGCCCCTTTAAAGGACATGGTGTGCTCAGGTCCAGTGGTGTGACCTCCTGACATTTTCCCCATGACCTGCATGTGAAATCTAACCTGCCCACATGTCAGCAGCCTGCCTCATCAAAACTCCAAAATCGGATATTGGCATGCAGAGGTTTTGAGTGTAAATATGCACTGATCAGCCACACTCATAAATATCAGTCCCCTAACGCCTGATTATTTTTCATCAATATCCATGAATTTTTCTCTGGGAAACCATGGAAAATGCTTTTTTTAAAACACCCCTTGCAATGTTAAAGAAATTGATTAAAAAAAAGTTTTATGGAAAAAAATATATATATATCTATATATTTATAATATAAATATCTTTTGTGTAATTCTGCTGACAAATAAAGAAACGGACAGGGGCAAAAACATAACTTCCTTGGTGGAGGTTAAAACATTATATTCACGGGACAAGAATATATTTGTGCTGTTTTCACTCGATTGCCATTATTTTTGCCAGATGAAAACTTGTAATTTTCATAATTGGAGAAGATTAGCACAAAAAGCAGTAAAGTACTTTATTAGTTGCTGTTTTTTTTCAAATCTTTAGAATGAATTATTTGTCTCAGTCTATATAACTTAATGTTTGCACTTCTTGGTTGTAGTTGTCAGTGTTAGAACAAAGTGGACAAGAACTAAGAAGCATTTTTTAAATCTTATTTTACTTTTATCTGGATTAAATGAACCAAACTACAGGCGTGAATTAAGAGACTGAACCTCAGTAACATCAGAGTCTATGTCTTGCAGAGTGGCAGCGGGACAGACAGCAGAGGATCAGACATGATGGACGGCGGCCGCATGGCTCTGGACAACAAGACCTCCCTCCTCAACACCCCCCTGCTCTCCTCCAGCCCCAGAGGAGCCCGCGAGCACTTCTCCGATTCCCCGTTTAAACACAGCCGCAAAGACACCAGCCTGGACGACTCCGAGCTTCTCACTGACGGTACACAAACACAATCTGACAGAAAAACACACTCTGCATTACACAAAATAACAATGTGAACCAAACACCATGTTATTTCTTGTCCATTAACAGATAGCAGTCTGGACCAGTCAGAGCTGGTGGCCGAGCTGCTGAAGGAGTTGTCGAATCACAACGAGCGCATAGAGGAGAGGAAGGCGGCGCTGTGTGAACTGCTGAAGCTGATTCGCGAAAACACCCTGCAGGTGTGGGATGAGCACTTCAAGACCATCCTGCTGCTCCTGCTCGAGACGATGGGTGACAGAGAGGTAGCCACACTCACGTCGACTCTGTAATAACACTGTGCACAAAGAAAAAAACCTCTCTTTTAAACATGAATGGTTTCTATTCTCGCAGCATGGGATCCGAACACTGGCTCTGCGGGTGCTGAGGGAGATTCTCTGCAAGCAGCCCTGGAGGTTCAAGAACTACGCAGAGCTCACCATCATGAAGGCCCTGGAGTCTCACAAAGACCCTCACAAGGAGGTGCGTCTACTCACACACACACAAATCAGCTCCCTTAGAAATGTTTTTTAACAAGGAGAACTTCAGAGCTTGATGAGATGGTAAAAAAGTTTGTTTTAAAATCCAAATAAACAAACATCTGTGGGTTCACCTGCTCTGCGATTGTCAAACTTTTCTTTTCACTGTCAATGTCAATTGTGTTTCTTCAGGTGGTTCGAGCAGCAGAGGAGACGGCAGCCATGTTGGCGTTGTCCATTAGTCCAGACCAGTGTATCAAGGTGTTGTGTCCCATCATCCAGTCGGCCGACTACCCCATCAACCTGGCTGCCATCAAGATGCAGACCAAAGTGGTGGAGAGGATTCCCCGAGAGGGCCTGATGAGCCTGCTGCCAGAAATCGTGCCAGGACTCATACAGGTAACGGATCTCCCTTCTGTTAAGCTTATACTTATCTGTTATGTTTCATATAATGTGTAAAACGAATGCTTCTCTTACCCTCACATGACCCACATGTTCATACACAAATACTTTCCTTGGTCTAGAACAAAGGTTTCTGCAGCTCTGTAATCAATCGTATCTGTTTGAACAGGGTTATGACAACTCTGAGAGCAGTGTGAGGAAAGCCTGTGTGTTCTGCTTGGTGTCCGTTTACGCGGTGATCGGAGAGGACCTCAAACCGCACCTCAACCAACTCTCCAGCAGCAAGGTGACCTGCTCTGCGAGCTCTGAATACATGTAGTTCCCAGTGAATGTTACTATGCAAGATCTGTTTTGACTTTGGGGCGTGTGGGCAGGTTGAAATCTGTTTTTTCAAGACTTCATTTTAAATGTCCTAAAGCTAGGGTTGTTAATCCTGGAAAATGCCAGCCTGACACCCGCTAAAAGTCAACTTCTCTGTGACTCGTGTCTCTACTTCAGTGATGTATGTTTCTCTGGCTGAAGCTACTATTATGAATAGACAGTAAAATGTTATGGAGCATTTAAAACGAAGGGGTTTGTCCCTCAGCGTACACCTTGTGTCAGCCTCTAGAGACAGACATTGACATGTCCACTCTCTCTCCTGTCTTCTCTGTCCACAGCTGAAGCTGCTGAATCTGTACATTAAGCGTGCCCAGTCCGGCTCCAGCGGCAGCGAGCCCCCCACTGATGGCCTATAGGAGACACAGCACCCTCCCACAGGGCAACCACAGAACTGCAACTCTTCCCACCAAACATGAAACACCTGCTCCTGTGCTTACATCCACACAGACCAACAACGAAAACATCCTAACACTCTCTCACATGAGCCAAACTGCTTACATCTACACGTACGCTTACACTCTGGACAGCAGAGTGACACACACACACACTAAAGCATAGGCACACACAGTCCTCACACATCTACTGCCGTACTGCAAGATGGAAGTTGTGGTGCAGAGGAGATGATCGTCAGGAGTTCTCCACCCTGATATCAGACTTAATGACATGAAATTCCACCCAGGTTTGTCAGTAAATCACTGAAGGATGAAGATATGAAATGTCCGTCCTCTCCACTCTTCCATTATAACTCGAACACAACAGCATCTCCTCTGAACAACATCTTGATGTCAACAGGAAGAGGTGCATCTGCATGGTTCTCATTTTTCTAACCCGGGGGGGGGGTGTAATATTCATCAAACAGCACTGAGACGAACAAACCGGTGCCGTCTATGTTTCCTTTGTGAACAGTGAGTAACTGGGGCCAGGTAGAAAGGAATGTAAATTTGCATTGTGTCATAGTTTGATTTAATCAATGAGGTTTTACCGCAGCTGTTTTTAATATCTGGAGTTTTTTTTTCCTCTCGTGCGCACGCGCGCACACACACACACACACACACACACACACACACACACACACACACACACACACACACACACACACACACACACACACACACACACACACAGGTTCTCTTTTTCAAAAAGGTGCTTATGAGCCAAAACAGGTACGACCGACCAACCCAGCACAGGATCTAATGTCTGTGGATCATGCCTGCTCATAGCTAATACAGTACATAGGCCGATCCCAAAGTATAGGAGGCGTCGTGTGCTTGGATATGCATGAGACTAAATTTCAAAAGAACCTAACTTTTTATCCGGGTCCTGTTGACAGTCAGAATAGTGAGACTGAGGTTTTAAATTGATGTGAAAATGTCCGGCCCTTTCAGATATCTCCATGGTGTCGTCCATTTCTCCCAGCTCATCGTGGATCAGTCCATGGGTGCGTGCTGCTTTTACTACATGAAGTATGACAGGACATGGCTTATTATTGCATAGTGGATATCTATATATATCTATGTATCTATATATGATATTAAAAAGGATTACTCGGTAACAGTGACACCCAGGGGAGGTTGCACGCACGCACCTGTGCCCATCCTTGTTTTAAATTTTTTCTGTTGCGCGTGCCGTAGTCTCTCTCTCTCTCTCTCTCTCATACTTATTTTTCTCTGCTGAGAAAATTGTAGAAATGTATTATTTACAGCTCTGAAAAAAACAGTTGTCACATCACCTTTTTTCTCTCCCCTCCTCTTCATTGTGTCTTTCTTTCCTTCCTCCTCTTGTAACATTCTAGTTTTCCCTGTTGTGTTTCCTCTGTGCATTTACAAAGCTGTGCTTACAATAAAATAAAGAACTTGTACAGATCATGATAATCACTGCCTCTGGGATCTTTGAGCTGGGAATCAGTCCCGCGGTGAGACGCCGTAATTGGAGCCAAAACAAACAGTCGATCCTTGAGTGGACAGAAAATGAATCTGTTTTGATGAAGAACAAATTGTTCAAGGAATTTTTTGAGCAAAAACACGAATAACATCAGGTGATTTTCTGTTTATAGAGTTGTAAACTGAATATATTTGGGTTGTGGTCGAGCAAAACCAGATACTCATCCACAACAATACCTCATTTTAGATTCATAGACACTGCAAAAGACATTGTTCTTTTCTAACATTTTACAGTATAGATGAATTAGTTGATCGCGAAACTCAAACAAGTAAGCAAATAAACTTCAAAATAGATAATCATTACTAGCTTTAGTAGGAGATTTTAATGCTTTTTAGTCTTTACCATGGAAATTAATATAAATTCTTATTTTTTTCCTAATTCAATATACCTTTTGTTTTTTTGATCTTGTGACACACTAGATACCAACACCCACATCTCTCATTTGAACAATAAAAAATCCTTCAAATAACATTTATAAAAAAGAATGACTCGTAACTCACCGTCCACAATCTGTGATGATGGCGTCATAAGTACACTGATTAATTTGGCATTGTCCTCAACAATTTATTTTTGATTGATCCTTGGTTTCCTATAAAATGTAAAAAAAAAAAAACAACAGGTAGGAAATACCAATCAGGTCTTTACTGAGGCCAACATTAATGTCTTAACGTTACTTGTTTTTCTATCAAACAATCCAAAAAGATTTCCACTCACAATATCTTATTTCAATGTACTATTCCATCAGACAAACAAATCAGCAAGTCCTCCCAACTGGGAAGGATTCATTTGTTAAGTTACAAATCGATTAATAGTTTATTGATGAGTAGAGAGCGCTGGTGAGACAATTTGCAGGGAAATGTTCACAGCCTGTAATAGATAAAGTGAGCCTCCCCAGACATGCAGAGCAAAAGATAAACATTTATGTCTTATGCAACATAGATATTTGAGAAACTGGTGCTGAATTTCATGCATCTGTTCTCATGGGCTGTAAATTTAGGTGCAGCCAAAGAGGGTCTCAGACACGGGAACTGACCTGTAGAACTCTCCCCCCCCCCCCGACTGCCTGGTCCCTGCGTCTGTCAGCAAAACAACTGGCAGACAACCAGATCAGTTGTATCTGAGGTGAGGGAGAGACATGGCTTCACATGTACAAGCTGTGGTGGAATCTAACCAATGAACTCACTCATACTTAAGTACAATTTTGTTGTACTATTTTTAGCCATTTGTGTTACTTTATACTTCTCCACAAAAACATGGTAAGTATTCACTTATCTGTCAGCTCTTGTGACTGCAGATTCAATTCTGTATGCAAAACATCACTGTACAAAATATGTTATGTCATTATTTAATAATAAACCGAACAACATTTTATAAAAGTTGTTCAAACGGGCTTCAGCTGCAACAGAAATAAGATACTTAGATATTAAAGTATCTAAATAATCTAGTGATATAACCCTGGTTAATTCTGCTATTAGTACTAAAGTACATTTTCCTGATAATATACTTTTTAAATGCTGGATTCAGTTAAAGCTTCCAACTTATCTGATGTCATTCATAAAACTAAGGTCTTTAAGGGCCAGGCAATTAAACAATATCAGTAATTATAACAATATAATTTTCATAAATAGCAACTCAAGTCCAGTATATTTATACAATGCTTACATATAGGTGGCTGGATGGATGGATGGATGGATGGATAGATAGATAGATAGATAGATAGATTTGCTGTTTGTGCTGATAAACAACATTTTTAAAAGTTTCAACCTTTACTCCTGAGCAAGAAAAATCTGTCTTTAAACTTTAAATAAATGTTACCGTGTTAGTTTGATATATCGACCCCTCGTCTTTAATGTCGGTACGTAAGAAAAGAAGTTTGCCCCATGTTTGCACCACGCACGGTCTATGTTAGATCTGTGTATGTGTGTTGACGTCTTGCGTGCACGCTGAGGCGGGTCTTTTCCTGATGAGCAGAAATAGCTTGTGCATGTGTGTGTGTGAGTATGTTCGTGTGTACCCTGCTCAGATAAACTTCTCCACCCGGACACTTGACTCGACTGTTCGCCGCGACCAGGGTCCGATCTGTGGGTAAACGCACAGGTCTGCAGACGGGTCCAGGAGGAGGGGGACGGGGCTTGTGTTCGTGTTCTCCGCGGACCTGAAGCAGCCATGAGCTCCGGCGCGGATCCTCTCAGAAGCGGGAGTCTTGTTTATTTGTAGCCGCAGCTGGTGTGTGTGTGTGTGCGCCGGAGGGGGGGGGACACGATGTTGTTCTGGCAGCCGTACACGGAAAACTTCCGAGAGGACACACTGAGACACGGAGTCAACTCTTACACACGGTACGATCCCGAGTGTGTGTGTGTGTGTGTCACATTATAGATCATAACCACTTGTGTTGTTGTGGTTGTTTCGTCTGGATGGGCCTGTGTGTGTGTCTGTGTGTGGGGCTCTTCCTTGTTGACAACGTGTCTGCAGCCGTGTTACAGTTCGTGAAAGCGCAGCCACGGTGGGACACAATGACGGCAGCTCGGAGCTCCCTGATTGGCTCGTCCCCTCGCACCGGGGCACGGGAGGCGGCCCCCTGATTGGCCGGCCCGCGTCCTGACATCCTTCCTGGCAGTCCGTCCGCCGAGGGGGAGCCATGTTGATGCCTGCTCTTGTGTCAACCGCTGCGCCTCGGGTATGGTTAAAGGACTCGGAGAGTGGGAGCCTGCTGCGGTGATTCCCGCACCGCGACGCGAAGAGGAGAGCGGCCCGGGGACGGCACGGGGAGCGCCCCGCAGAGAGTAGCGCTTCACCGCACAGTTGATCCGGAGCCAGTGAAGTTGATGCTAGATAGCCTGTTAGCTAGGTTGGCAACAGCTGTGCGGACGTTGCGTGGGATGCGGCGTGTGGACTGAAACCTCTGGTCTGGTTCTATTTCGTGGAGCTCCGTGTGGCCGACCCGCTTCAACACTGTGTCCGGGCGGACCGCGGCGATGCGGAATTAACGCCACTTGTCTTTGTGACGCTAGCTAGCTGTTAGCTAATGTTAGCATGCTGACAACTAGCCCGCATCTTCAGTCACGACCAACATTTTGTAGCTGAGCGGCCGCTAGCTTGTCGCTTGCTGCGTGCAGACACTCTCGTCGGTCGTGGGGCAGCGTGTTGCGTGACAAACCCTCCCCGAGCTGGACAATATGGCGATACACCCAGTCTCTATGGAAAGCTACCAGTTTGCCTGCCTAGCTTGCCAGGGAGCGGCTAACGGGCTAGCAGCGTAACTTCCCCCCCCCTCCCCTCACGGCGTCACCCACAAGCTGCGGAGCCCACTTCCTCGCTAGCCGACCTCCTCGTACCTGAAGCAAGCTGGCGGCCCTCCGAGTAGAAGCCGAGGACAAGGAGCTGGGGCCGATGGCCTGGGTGCTGAAGATGGACGACGCCAGCATCGAGTCGGGGCTGGTGCACGACTTCGATGCCAGCCTGTCCGGCATCGGGCAGGAGCTGGGGGCTGGAGCCTACAGCATGAGGTCAGAGGCGAGGGTCAACGCACCGAAGCCAGCTTGTTAGCTCTGTAGTCATAGGAGAACAACACACACACACACACACACACACACACTCTCTCTCTCTCTCTGGAAGTGTTAATTCCACACTACCCCTGTCTCTGTGTGTGTTATCCCCTTTGTACTGGCTGTGATGGCCTCTCTTTGTTTTGGGATTTGGAGTTGAGCAGGGAGCCATGATCAGGGGTGAAGATTAATTTCTCAGAGACCCACACCGAAGTAAGGGGGGGTTTCAAGTGTGTGTGTGTGTGTGTGTGTGTGTGTGTGTGTGTGTGTGTGTGTTTAAAAAAGGGACCCACAGTTTGTTTGTTTCGAGATAACACTGAAACAGTTATCAGAATAGGTCTCTCTGGCTTTGTTTCTGAAGACCTAGTGTGTGTAAAGAGTGTTTCTGGGGATTATTCCTGTTTTTGTTTACTCAGTCTTTCATTGGATGTTTCCTCGTGTGAATCAAGAATCTTCTCCAACTTTGGACAGGGTTTTTTCATTGAGCAATTTGGCAATAATCACTCAAAAAGGGGCCCTGATTCATTTTCAGTGATATCAAATCATAACATCTTCCTGAGTGAATTTGAAGATGCTCAAATTTCCATTTCTGGAAGCAGATCCTTAAACCAGTAGTTTTGATGTCAGTGTGTTGACATCTGACATTTCCATATGATATCCAGCTTCAGGTGCCCCACACACTTTGTTTTTATACAATTACTGCAGCATATGCATGAAGTAGAGCTCAGCCAATATCAGCCTTTCACAGACATAGTTTCACAGCTTGCCAATATTTAAACTTGTGGTAATTGGGTTTGATTGGAACCAACTACATTGGAATCATTCCTTATTATGTGTGACTATATATATATATATATATATATGAATTTGAGATCTGAGATTTTTTTTTAAATAGTGGTTTTGGTCCCCAAAAATCCATATCTATGACCGGCTCTTACATGCACCCCAGCAAAAAATGTCCAGCTTTGACCGTGTTCTCCAATGATGCATGGATAAAGCACCAGTGTCTGGTTCTGGTGACCCACACTTTGTTTGTTTCAAGATAACACTGAGAAACTCTGCAGGAAAGGCCCTGGTTTGGCCTCTCAGGCTGTTATCAGAATAGGTCTCTGGCTTTGTATGTGAAGACCTAAGGTGTGTGTGTGTGTGTGTGTGTTTCTGATGATTTTAAACATGACATTTTTAGCTCAGTTTTTGTGATTTCACACCAACATCTTTCTTTATCTCATGTTTCCCTCGAGTCTGAGATTCCAGTTTATTTCCCACACATGGCGTCTTGTAAATCAGGAAAACACTTGTTACTCAGGACTCCTTGTTGACGATCTGTGAATCGGGTTTAAAAATTTCTTGTATCTTCTTGAGGTGGTTAAAGAATTACTCTATTGGCATCAAACCAGTACTGATGTAAACCACCTGCTCAATTAGTAACCCGTGGTATGTGTGCACTGTATTTTGTAAATGGTTATGGGAGGTGTTGATATTTATGTGACGATGTCAAGTAGTTCCCAGACTCATTAATGCACCTTATCAGCAGCCTCCTTGACCATCTGCTATAATGTGCTTTTATCTTAGCGTGACATCATTTTGCATCTCCTGTGAGAGTACGCAAGTTTACCAGTACTCAAGTGATGGGTTGCATGTGTGTGTGTCAATTAGTGACAAGTGTGCGTGTGAGGTGGTTGGGGTCACTGGCTGCAGGAGTAGTGTTATCTGAGGTGCTGGGCTGGGTTGCTTGGCACCAGGGTCAGCAGTTGGTCGGAACAGAATGTTTCAGCGGAGCCACGTCCTCAGATTTCAGGAAGCAGAGGTAGTTTTCCTCGGGGCTCAATGTGGTCGTGACACCCGGACTGGCACTGTCTAGGCAAAGAAAACACACAGGCGGTCATGACTGAATAAATCTAGCTTGCTGCTGTTTGGAGGAAGGTGCGGCAGGATTGTCTTGAAATTGTCAAGCTGTTGTTTTTTTGGCTCAGGTTTAAAAAAGCATGATGAGTTGCCAGAAAGTTTTCCAGGTAATGAGAGTCCATGATCTGCCTGTCTTGTGAGTGGTTTGGATCCTTTTCCTGCACAGACACTGAGCACACTGTGCCCTCGTTGACACTCCTGCAGCATTTGTCAGGGTGAGCTGAGGACAGGTTGGTTGTCTAGAGTGGCTGCCAAGTGTGAAAGATAGTATGTGTCAGCAGCTCCGGCTATCTCTGGGTGTTTTTGTTCATTAATCCTACAGCAGCCTCATGCATACGTAATTCGAGAGCCATTTGATCGATGGAGAGTTCGCATCACTTATTCTAAAATAAGCCAATCCATTCAATAATTCCACACAATGAGGAGGAGAAGTATTTCCTTACTGAAAGTGGTGTATGCAACAGTGTAAACGGCACAAACCACCTAATGTATTTTGTAGAAATAATTGCAAAAGTTGAAAACAGGAACATCCAGTCTCGAGGAACAAAGGCAGGGTCTCACTTTGATTTCAGGAGGTCACAGTGATTATGAAGCCATCAGGATGAATCCCACGTGATGCTTGAGTTTTAATTAAAGCCTCAAGCTTTTAGTCAATTTCAGACACCGGGCAATTCAAAAGGATTGACGGGTCAAAATTAAACACATTTCACGAAAATAAAGCTCGACATGGAAAAAGTTTAAGCTGTCACAATAGTCTCTGGGGATTTATTTTTTTCTTTGCCTGTCACTCTTGCATCATCTCAAAGCTGACGTTCTGTTTGTTTGTCTTCTCTGACTCTCTCTCTCTCTCAGTGATGTGCTGGCTCTGCCGATTTTTAAGCAGGAGGACTCCAGCCTTCCGACCGAAAGTGAGACCAAAAATCCCCCATTCCAGTATGTGATGTGCACCGCCACCTCGCCTGCTATCAAGCTGCATGACGAGACGCTCACATACCTAAACCAAGGTGAGACACACAATACAGTACCTGCATTCCAAGGTCTTGGTTGTACTTCCCCTGGTTTCTCTTTTTGTTTAGTACTCATAACAACTGATTTGATCTGGTTTGTTTACATGCAATCCACCTCTGTGTGTTATCGGGCTCAACACACCCATTATTTAATTATCACTTCTTGAATTAATTACACATTAGTACAATTACTGTAAAATACAATCTTTGCTGAGGTGAGTGGTAGCCTCTGCCCGGCCTCCTGGAACAAATAGATTTCTTTCTTATTTAATGACACATAAAAGGATTTAAATGAGGAGCATGTACAAACATGACAACAAACCTATTCTATTCTTTTTTGTTTCCAGAAGTTTGAAAAGTTTTCGAGACAAAATAGATAGGGAGACAGATGTCAGAAGTCCACAAACTGTGGAGCGTTTATCAGAGGCACAGATGTGGTCAAAAATCTGAAAGAAATTCACTTGGGGAACTGTTTGCTCCTTTTGATAGTTTTTGCATTTTACTTCCTGGGCCATTTGGTGGAAAAGGAAGTTTTATCTTCAGTCACTCCCACAAATCAAACAAAGCCTGTACTCGTTGGAGAGGCTATTGAAGTACAAGGGAGATATTACATTTACTGTTTCCTCAGGTTTCTTTCTCTCTCTTGATCTTTTGGTTTTCTCTCTCTCAGGCCAGTCTTACGAGGTGCGTATGTTGGACAACCGGAAGGCAGGGGAGGTACCAGAGATCAACAACAAGATGGTGAAGGTGAGAGGATCCTCTCAGCTGGAGGAAAAACTTTTACTTTTTACATCAAGTACACTTTGTACCTAAATGTGTGTGTGTGTAGAGCACAGTGCGAGTGGTGTTTCACGACCGCCGGCTGCAGTACACAGAGCACCAGCAGCTGGAGGGCTGGAAGTGGAATCGACCTGGTGACCGTCTCCTTGACATCGGTAATGACGACTGGCGAGACTTGTTTACTTTACTCATCCTTTGTGTGATTTGGAGTTTAAATGTATGTGTGCTTGTGTGTGTGTCTTTGTTTTTTGCGGGACAGATATCCCCATGTCAGTGGGCATTGTGGAGCCGAAGACTCACCCCTCCCAGCTCAATGCTGCAGAGTTCCTGTGGGACATGAACAAAAGGACTTCTGTTTTTGTGCAGGTACATCCTCACCCACACAAACCCACCAACACACGCTCTGTGCCATCTGTTGGGTGTGCCACTGAATTTCCACATCAAACACATATTTTGATCTCCTGTCTGCAGGTGCACTGCATCAGCACAGAGTTCACTCCCAGGAAACACGGCGGAGAGAAGGGCGTTCCCTTCAGGATCCAGATCGACACGTTCGCCCTGGGAGACAATGGAGAGTACACAGAACACCTCCACTCTGCCTCCTGCCAAATTAAAGTCTTTAAGGTATGCAGTCATCCTCTCACAGGGGAAATCTCTCCACTGACTGAAATGTTTTCTTTGCCACCCCATGTGTCAGCCCTCACAGCAAATATGTCTGTCCCTCTGCTGCATGTTTAGCCAAAGGGGGCGGACCGAAAGCAAAAGACAGACCGGGAGAAGATGGAGAAACGCACAGCTCAAGAAAAAGAAAAGTACCAGCCCTCTTACGATACCACTATCCTGTCAGAGGTCAGTATCCAGCTGCAATGGACTGTCGGGCTTCACAGACATGGGGCTGTAGCTCTTACAAGGCTGGTGTATTAACAAGCTCTCAGGTTCAGTTTTGATTCACAGGTCTATTCATATTTATCTGCACCAGAGTAAGTGAATCAATTTGAGGACCCTGACATTTTAGCCTTGTACAACAGAAGAATACATCACTGCACAACTTTATCTCAAACATGCAATGATTTATGTCGGCCCCATGAGCCGGTTAAGTTTGTGTGTGAGTTTTTTATGCGACAGACAGACAGCACAGGTGTAGCCAGGATCCGTGATGCGAAAAATTCTTTCAAACACATTTTATTGTTGAACTTTAAATGGTTAAAAAGAATACAAAAGCATGCATAGACTTGATAAACACTAGTTTTGGACAGAAGTGACAAAAATCTGAAGTCCACACATCAGTTGATCTTCTTGTAAAAGGTTTTTATTATACCTGCCAGCTAAGTAACGCTCCGGGAACAGGCCCTTCTTCAGCATCAACTGGTGTGCGGACATTCTCAAAGTTTAAAATTTTCGCACATTTTTCATAGGAGATTTGGTTTTATAACCGGGACACACAGTATGATCTTCACAGAGGGCGAAATGTTTGTAGTGTGTCCACAACCCCACGTTTGTTTTGGGATATCCAAAGTGAAACGCTGAAACCGTACTTATGATGACGTATGATACACCAACATTTTCCTCAGGTTACTCACTGGATGATGGAGTGTGTGTGTGTGTGTGTGTGTGTGTGTGTGTGTGTGTGTGTGTGTGTGTGTGTGTGTGTGTGTGTGTGTGTGTGTGTGTGTGTGTGTGTGTGTGTGTGTGTGTGTGTGTGTGTGTGTGTGTGTTGCTGGCTGGTTAACCTCTGCTGTGTGTCTGTATGTAGACGAGGCTTGAACCCATCATAGAGGATGCGGGTGACCACGAGCTGAAAAAGTCCAGCAAGCGGACACTTCCCGCTGACTGTGGCGACTCCTTGGCCAAGAGAGGCAGTGTAAGCACTTCTCCTCCACTCCTCCCCATCACTCCATCCACAGCCTGAAGCTTGTAGGCACTCGACCCTCAGCTGCTGGGACAGAGATGCCATTAAACCATGTACCTGACATTATGTGGGGTGGAGATGGTGCAAAGCTAAATTCCTAGTACACCCCTGAATATTCCTCAACCCTAAGCCACTTGTTTTTGTGTAGTTGGAGTTGGCCTTTAGTAATAGTTAACCTAATAAGTCATCTTTGAGAGGTTTTGGTGTCACTGAGTATTTAGATGTGCATGTCTTTCCTTAGTGCTCCCCGTGGCCAGACAATGCCTACGTCAGCACCAACCAGGCAGCTACTCCCTCCTTCACCTCCACCCCGCTGTCCACCTACTCAACCTCCTCAGTACCGGACAGGTAAGTGTGTGTGTGTGTGTGTGTGTGTGTGTGTGTGTGTGTGTGTGTGTGTGTGTGTGTGTGTGTGTGTGTGTGTGTGTGTGTGTGTGTGTGTGTGTGTGTGTGTGTGTGTGTGTGTGTGTGTGTGTGTCCACATAACCTAAGGTGAAGACGTGTTTTAAGGTTGGGGTTTGCTTGAAGTGAGATGTTTGTTGGACTTGTCTCTTAATTGTTACATCTTGTTTTCTAGTGACTCGTCCTCTCCCAATCACCAGGCCGACCCCGCCAGCCAGGGCAATTTGGAGGTTAGTCTGCACTTTACGCACACGTAGAAACTGTTCAAGAAAAGTAGAGGAAGTTAAAGATTGTTTAAGAATGAAATATATTTCACAAAAGACATAGTAGTATTTTACCGGAGGTATAAATATGAATTTGTTTTAATATTATCATTATTTTTGGCATTTTATTTAGTAAAGAGATAAAAAGGAAATAACCACTGAGTGCAGCTCCAGTTACCTCAGCCATGAATAGATAAATGTTTAACATGATGGCTGACTATGAGTGGGGAAAGTAAAACCCAGATCTGTGTGTTGACGTCCTGTGTCTCTGCCCTCTGCAGCAGCTGAGTCCCACTGCGTCCATACAGGACGCACAGAAGTGGCTGCTGAAAAACCGCTTCAACTCCTACACACGACTCTTCTCTCACTTCTCAGGTACACACACATTGTCCCCACACAATAAAAACACGTGTGTGAAGAGAGAACAGCAGTGGTACTAGTGACTGCTCCTCTGTCTTTGCGTAGGTTCAGATTTATTGAAGCTAACCCGGGACGACCTGGTCCAGATTTGTGGGCCAGCAGATGGGATCCGACTCTACAATGCACTTAAATCCAGGTGTGTTACTCTGCGTGTTTGTGTACCTGCAAAAGCAACAGCGGGCCAGTGTATTAATTTCATTTTGTTTGTGTAGGTCGGTGTGCCCCAGGTTGACAGTGTATGTCTGTCAGGAGTCTCCTCAGGAGAGCCCCCTGCTGGAGAGACATGGCAGTAATGAAAATGGAGAGCACAGTATCTCCTCTAATTTACGAGGTACAGATAGAAACACTTCCTGTATATCAAGTAGATGTGGTATTTGAATGGTCTGAATATAAAACCTGTCTCTGTTTGTGTGCAGTATACCACGCTCTGTACCTAGAGGACCTGACAGCTGCAGAACTGATCCGCAAGATGGCGTGTGTGTGCAGCCTTCCACTGGGAACAATCAACCAGGTGTACAGGCAGGGTCCTACAGGCATACACATCCTGCTCAGTGACCAGGTACACACACACACACACACACACACACACACACACACACACACACACACACACACACACACACAGGCCCTTTGCCTCTCCACCAGCACTCTCAGCTGTGAAGGGCTCTACATTAAGTGAAATGTATAATTGAAAAAGAAAACTGAGGGATACTTCAAACTGTCCACTCTCAGCAGGGAAAACTATTTTTAATGACTCTACACTAGCTCTGTTTTCAAGATATATATATATGTGCTCCAAATCGATAATACGTTGTTTTTTTTGATAATGGATTTGTAGCATGTATTATTTCAAGATTAATAAAACAAGGGAAGGGTCTAGGATTTTAACATTTCAATTTAAGTAGCCGGCATTCGACACATGAATTTTGTCTAAACCCTTTTTGAAAATCCTTTAAACAGAAAATATATCAAAGATAGAATAAATCATTTGATCAAATCGAAATTAATCTGTGTAAAAATAATTCAGTTAATCATATTGATTTTTCAGCGGTTGAACATTGATGTTAATATCTGCGACAGAAATTCAGTATTGGTCATGAATGCAAAAGTCCAACTGAAGTGGATGAGTTGAGAGTAAATGGCTGAGACAGTTACTCTGTAGAGAGAGACATTAACTGTTGGCCACTGTTTTGTGTGATCTCTTATCAGGAACAACAGCTCCACTGTCTGTAGTGTCACTCACACTTTGCATGTCATTTACAGTCCTCAGTCACACACAAAATGTTGAGTCTGTGCTTTCATTTAACCATCAGAAAGGTCTGCCAATCCTGACGTGACCTACCAATGGCAAGAAACCAGTTTTTTTGAGTGACGATAGATGATGCACCAATTCACTTTGTCTGTTTTGACCTTCACAGATGGTTTACAACTTGCCGGACGAGAGCAGTTTTTTGATCAGCACCGTCAAAGGTGAGCTAATGAAGCAGCTCTCTCTCTCTCACTGTATAGCTGCTTTCAGACATGCACTGGACACAGTTCCATGCGACACAGGAAAAAAAACTGAAAGAAAACAAATATCTCCCGGTGAAAAAGCGCCATCAAACATTTAGAAGACACCGATGAAGATGTCAAGAGAGTTTGTGGTGATAAGAACCAACAATGTTGTCAGGTTGCTGTAAACAAGATCACGTGAACTACACAGCAGTGTTAAAACACCACTTCCTGCCTTTGTTGCTGTTGTGAACTTGTCTGTGCAGAACCCCACCCCCCACCCCCGCTGTGTTTTGCATGTGTTAAAGGTAAACTCCGTAGCCAATTCTCCGGATTTTACCTGGAGGTCATGTTTGAAAATGGCTTGTTTGACACAATGTTCAAAATTCAAATAATGAATGTACTTCTTTCTCCTCCAGATGAACTAGGCGAAGGACTCCATCTAATCCTGAAGTAATGATGAGTACGGATGGCATCACTGAAACTCCACTCTCTGTCTTGGAGCAGAAGCCTCCCTCTGTTCCTGCCTCTACTCTTTCCTTCTACTTCCTCCCTCTCTCTCTCTCTCTCTGAACGACGGCTCCATGGAAAGCAGAGAGACTGCGTTAAAGCCATGTAACTGTTAGAATCTGACATGGGTGTGTCCACTGTTTCATATTGAAAACACTATTAACGGAGGAGAGTTAAAAGAGGAGAGACCGGGGGGAATATGGGGTTTGGGGGAGTGATAACAATCTTTCTATGTATTTTGATTTTATTATCTTATTTTTTTTTGTCTTTTTATATGTTTTTGTGTGGAGGGGGAAGGGAGGGGGAGGCTCCAGGAGAGAGGGGGGGAGTGATAATCTGGCCGACAGGAGGAGGAAAGAAAGCAGAGTTTCCTTATTGCTCGTTGCCCTTCCTTCACAACGCGCACAACCAGCATTAGGCCAGTATTTGATAACCTGTACTGCTGAACAGCATGCGATCTCGACATACTAACTTGCTAAAGGAGAATCCCAGCGTACTCTGCTTGTTTAACATTCTCTCTGGCTTGTCTTAGTAACCGTTTCTTGATCCCCGAGCTCGGTAACCCCTGAAATATCCCGGCTGAATTCATGGGAGAGGGGCGGCAACTTGTTTTTTTTTCTGTCTTGGACTTTGTCAAATGGACTGATTTCAGTGACTCTTGCCACATTTGTCATCTCTCTGTTGACGTCACACATCACACTCGGCTCTACACTCTGTGAACGTACGTCCTGTCTGAGCTTTTACTGTTTTTAGTTGATGCTTTATTTATGGTTGGGCTGTTTCTATTGCTCTCACTGACATTTTTCTGGTGCCATATCAAATTTTTTGCTCCATCTTTTACTCACATTCACACACACACACACACTGAGCACATTCATGTCTTTGACTCCTCTGCTTTCTGTGCTGACTTTAAAACACTGGTTTAGAGTAGTGAGGGTTCACGTTTTCTGGGATCTCGCGCTTTTAAAAAAACGAGGAACAAACCTTGATCGAAGACGGACGTGCAGAGTAGTAACGCCTACCCAGAAACCTCCATTAATGTGGACCAAACACGTTTCATATGGAAATGATTTTTCAATTGGCTCTGTTTCTCGTCCATTAGAAGAATTGGTCTGAAGGTGAATGAAACGCTCATCTAGTAGAGCTGCTTGTGCACATATACAAAATAATTAAACCCTCCATTCCAGCATCTGCTCTACAAATAACAAGCCACCACGCAGACGGCTGGAAGAAACACATCAGTGCTGCCACCGGGTTTCAACAGTCTCGTATACTAGAAAGTCACAACTGCTCCACGTCCATCTTCAAAACCGCGTGTTTTTAATGTAGCCCAACACAGGAAGTACAGGTCATGTGTTTTGAGTGCCCTTACTTTGAAAAATGACCGTAAAACCTCTCACACAGGTCGGGGAGTAGCAGGGAGGAGCTGTCGGTTTTGTTGACCCTCTTAGTTCTGGTGCCCGATGTCTGGTTTTGAAGTGCATTCAGTTTGCACGCCTCTAAGCATCAGAAAATATGTGTGCGTATCATATTTTGTTCTTGCAAAGTTAATTATGTCGGTAGTTGTCACAAGCTTTTTTCCCTGTTGGAATAATGAAACTGTGTTTTAGCTTCCTGTTTAGTGACGAGCATGTGGGAGACAGGGAAGGGAGGGAGGGAGGAGCTTGGTCCTTGGTGTTTAACTTCTCCTTAATTTCCAGATGTTAGAGACCAAGCCTGCACTGAAAAATCACAAAACTAAAGCTTGATGTGTAGTGTAGTCCTACAGCCACACCCTCTTATTACCCACCTAATGAGAAGGAGAAAGAAAAATAATGTTTAAAAAGCGTCTGTTTCTGTCTCACGTCGCACCAGAGCCCAGGACTCCTGTGGCGTTTACAAGGACGCGAGTTCCACGGCACAGTGAAGCGTTCATCGACTCAAACACATAGTGAGAATAGAGTGGATGTGATAAGAGTCAGGAAAACTGTGGCGAGCTGTTCTCATCACCCGACGGCCTGACCAATCGTCTGTCTGCGTGAGCGAGTGTGTGTGTGTGAGAGAGAGTGAGCAGGAGAGGTGACCACTGTTTCTGTACAGCCTAATGTCAATGATGATGCTTCTCATGTGCACAGTATCGTATGCTGGACGTGTACACAACCACGTGCTGGGAATAAATGATTTCATAACTTTCTCTGGTGTCTCGTTGCATCATTACACAAACTGATTTATTATAAGAAACATTTTCAAGACTAGATCTGTTCATGTGTTATATGATAGATATTCTGACTTACTAGATGCTGCAGAGTTCTATTGTGTTGCAGACAGTAGCTTCTTTTCATTACTCTCCTTGTCTGGTAAAACCCTACTTTTAAACTTCTTCTTCCCATTTTGTTAAAGACCTTCTGTTCTAAATGTGTTGCCTCCAAGTCCAGATAACCTTGATGACATCATCTGAATTATTGTCTGTGAATTATTAATCTCCCTCCAAAGCTGTGGAAGACAATTGGTCCAAGGGGATGATTACTTTTTCTTCATTGCTTTAATTAGTCCAGACAAATGTGCTTGCACGTCTTTTGGGGCATTCATGAATCTAATAGAGCTCTTTTTATCATAGTGACCAATATAAACATTAATTATGTAGAAAACAAAAAAACTGTGGAATTGCAACTTTTTAAAGGTAGCTATAATTATTAACACCCTATTATTTATTAGCATTGACATTACTACTTTTCACTGGTGCTGTCATTAACACCATTGCATCTTTAAGTATCACTCTTATTATTTTAATGATAACAGTCTAACTGAGCTTAAATATACTGGTTACACAACTGTTCCTGGTCTCTTTCGCTTCTCTCCCCTCTTTTCCACCAACCTCTCCTTTTCACCTTTTCAACCGCTGGAGGCAGATGGTCGGCCACACTGATACAGGTTTCTTCCTGTTTAAAAATGTTCTCCCGGCAGTGTTTGCTCGTAGTGGGAAATTTGGGGTCTATAATATTGTAAGATCTTAACCTTACTATGTAAAGTTCCATGGGATGATGTTGGGATTTGGTACTATACAAATAAAAATGAATTGACAGAGGTAAACAGGGTCCTTGGGCTGCTGGACCCTGATGACTGCAGTGACTCATGGAGCCGAATGAAAGCACTAAACCCACAGGTCTCCCTGGGCAGATGTTTGTGACACTGGATCAAGCTGATTTTTAAAAAGACATCGTATCAGATGCTGAATCGCCTGTAGGACATGCAGAGAATACAGCTGTGGCAATTATTAACCAGAGAAATAAAAAACTTCTGTGTCCTGGTGGACCGGAAACAACTGGTGTCTCACACCCTAATGTCTCCAAGTGCATGTCAGTGAGTGTTGTTCAGGTCGACCACTTTCGTTTACATTATGGCTGTTTTAATTATGCAGTTGAATTATAATGTTTTAATCATTTAACTACATCAACACTTCCCGAGCACCAGTTGAATATAAGGTGCAACTGCAGGCCCTCAAAGCTCCATGTTCACTGTGTGGCCGCCGGTCTGTGGTAATTTGATTGATTGGGAATATATGAATCACATTTTATAGTCTGACACTGAAGAGTGGACCTGTGAAGGAATAGATTTAAGACCTTAAATATTGTAGTTGGTATTTACAAAAAAGTGGTAAAAATGAAACACTGTACATAGTTAAATATAGCATTATGAAATAAGTAATCCTGTAAATAAATACAGACGTAATACTGTGTGTGATGATTGTGTTTTTTCAGTTACTCACTTCCTGTTTAGTGACTTGCTCTGTTCAGGGGTGTGGTGGGGGGGAATTCTTTTTTATTGCTTTTTATTCTGTCTCATTCATCTGACTCACAATATCATGATCATATTTTTGTCTATAACTATTATTATCAATATATTATAATCAGAATTTATTCATCGATAGTATTGAATTTTTACCTGTTTAGTTTATATATGTGAGTTTATGTTGCATATTGATAAATGATTTGTGTTCAATCAGATGGACTCTCCTGTATTATTGTGTTATAGGAATATTATACCACAAAGATCTAGAATATGAATGTGGTTTATTATGAATCTGCAGGTACATGTTGTTAGTTATATTTTTGTCAGTTCACCTGAATCCTGGTAGAAATAAAATATCGTTATTAATACATTTTTCTTCAGTGTTGTTGTTTCTAAAAAAAAAAACGATCCCGATCTGGGCCGTGCGCGTCACCGCTTCCCAATGACGTAATGTGACGTTCCCTGTGAGAAACCAGGAAGTGGGTCGCTCGCTGTTGTTTGTGTTCGCCTCTCGTCTCTCTGATTCCGTACAGCTCGTAACACGGGCCGAAATGGCGACGTTTATTTCAGTCCCGTTAAAGAAGTCGTCCGAGGTGGACCTGGTGAAGCCGCTGTCCAAGTTCGTAACGGCCACATACGCGGGGAGCGAGGACCAGGCAGAGTACCTCCGATCCGTGGACGAGTTGAACAAGCTCCGCAAGAACGCGCTGGGGAGGCCGCTGGACAAACACGAGAGCTCGCTGGAGGTCCTGCTCAGGTACACCCCCCCCATCCCCTCCATTTTACCACACACCTGAACCGGCCAGCGTGTTGCTGACCCACGGAACAACTCTCACCTGTGGCGGGGAGCTAGCTCAGTCATCGCCGCACCCAGATGTCTTAGCCTATAGTTGCTAACATGGGAGCTAAAGTTAGTCAAGCTAGCATGCTAGGAAGTATTTGTCATCAAAGTATCTGCCTCGTGTGTCATTTATACGCGGTTTCCATGACAGGCGAACACTGACGTAGCTTGTTAGCTTGTTTTAGAGAACTGGCCGATGCGTTAACGGTTAGAAAAGCCACGCAGGCCGAGCTAGCTAACGTATGTAATTCAGTGACTCACATGATGAAACTACATGATTTACATTCACATTAGAATTAGCTTCAAATTAACTTTATTGTCTCCGGGCTGAAAGACGAGGCTTTGTGGGTTATATCCGCCAACCTGCTTGAACATGAGACGTCATAAAAGTGCCACAGATATTCATAAAATATAACTTCATCCACACAAGTAACAAACAAGACACTCCGTCACTCAAAACTCATCACCACCGTCATCGATTGTTATTTTTGGAGGACTGATGGTCAGCTGACTCATCCTGATTCTTAATTTTAAAGCCATGACATGACTGGAGGTTTTAGTTGTTTAAAAATAAGTTATGTAAGTTTCTTGCTCACACACACACACACACACGCATAGTTAAACTGCTTAGCACACTGTCACATTAGCATGATTAGCTCTGTGCCACTGAGGAAGTTCCCGAGCCCAGTCAGCTCCAGTGTCAGATGTCATTCAGAAACCAGGGCCAGGCTGTCACTCCACCTAGCGGCAGGGATTGATAAACCAGGTTTTCACATAGGCAAACAGATCGATGTGAAAAAAATGTCCACACAGGTGTGAGTGTGTGAATCAGAAAGAAAGGAGAAGCCTGGAAACTCTGCCTGTGGATCATTTACTAGAATTAGCAGTTCGGAAATTTACAAAATGTAGGAAATACACACGTGTGCAAACTTATTAAAAGCAAAAGAGTGTCACGACGCTGAACATTTTGCATAGAGGAACTGAAGAAATTAAGGATTTATATGACTGAACTTCCTCTCTGTCCCATGCTCCACAGAGAGCTCCAGCCGTGTTAACTACTCTCTGACTATTGTATAACTATGCAGACTTTAAATTGTTTCATTGTGACTCGGCTCTAATGGAAAATTCAGAAAGTTCTTGGCTTAGCTAGCCTTATCCACATATTATCATGTATTCAACTTAACGTAGTAGTATACAATACTCCATTCCTCTATATATAGAAGCAGACCTTGCCCTTTCTCATATCCGTCTTTGTGACTCATGATTTATTCCATGCACAGGGTTTGCACTGATTATGTGAGTTGCCAGATATGCACTCGCAGGATGCCGCTCTTGCGTTTTTCTCCACAGTTAGTTAGTGGTCTTGTATTTGCCAAGATAAGGCTCTTGAAAGATTAAATCAACAGAAGCCGCTGAGTGTGAAGTACTGACCTGTGGAGAGCAGCCAAAATTGTCTGAAGTGGGATTTGGTGTTTTCTCTCGTGAGTCAGTGGTGCTTTTATTAGATAAATCTACGTACTTCAGTGACCCGTCTTGCTTGAAAAGGGACAATTTCAGGATCATAACGATTTTCCCACGGATTATTCACTTCCTATGACTACCTAACTCATAACTCGCTACCTAACTGTCATTAGCAAGGCCTTTATGTGTAAAACGCTGGGCCAGTGGTTCAGTAGCTGACTGAATTTAGCTTATTAGAGTCAGGGTTGGAAGTTCGCATGTCCGTGCCGGACTGTCTGCCATTACCGTCTGTCAGCATTGTCGCTCCTTCGCTCTTTGCACATGTCTGTTAGCGATTGTGCCAAGTAGCCAGGGCAACAGGGCCTACCCCTTTGATAGATTCACTAACACAGAGCTACTGTGTCACTGTGGCGACCATGTTTTTTTTTTTTTCTTCGGTTAACTAGAAGGGCACACCTCATCTCAGCTTTACTTGGTGCAGGTGTGTCCTTATCTGAGTGGGAAACCTAAGCACAACTAACTGTAAAAATTGGTAATTCTATTTATAAATCCATTCTTCGTTTGATATTTGCTTGCATTCCAGTCTTTCTGGGAGCTAGAAAACAGGATGGATGAGCTAGTTCTCTGGGATTCCCTAACCAGTCCCTCTGCATGTTGTCAATTCTCGTAACAGACTGCTCACAGGCACGATACTGATTAAATGAAAGGCGGAGGAGCAGTCACAGCTTCTTTGTGTCTGTGTCCACATGTGTGTGTATGCACAGTTTATTGTGCTTGTCTATTCTGTCATTCATGACTCATTGTCAAGTATCTTTGAAATAGCAGAGCATTCTCATTCCACAAAGCTGAGTTGTGTCATAAAAATAACTTGATTATGATTTACTGTATGGACTCTTTTTTGTTCCCTTTTTAAATTCAACTTGAACTATTCAGTAATAATCTAGTATATAAATGTTTCTACATTTTTTATAATAAAAACCATGACATTAGATCTTTACGAAACAATAACAACACACTTTAATCCAGTTGTTTCTCTCTCTCTCTCTCTTTGCAGATACTATGACCAGCTGTGTGCTGTTGAGCCCAAGTTTCCCTTCTCTGAAAACCAGGTAAGAGATTAGTCAGCTCACATAATTGTGGGTTAGATGTAGTTCCCAAACAGAAGTCACTCAACCCAAAGCCTCTCTCTGTTTCCGCAGCTCTGCTTGACCTTCACATGGAAGGATGCGTTCGATAAAGGGTCGCTGTTTGGTGGCTCAGTCAAGCTCGGTAGGTGCAGCCTCTTGTCAAGTGCATTTGTGGAAGAAAATCTGCATCTAGCTGAGTGTACAGGGCTGTAGTCAGCTCCAGATGGAGGTAATGATGTTACAAGATAGGCTTTGCCTTCAAGGTCCATTATCTGTAATAATAACTCCTAATCCATCACTGTTTGTGTGTGTCTGTCTCTCACACACCCGATGGGTAGCTAAGCTTTCTAACATTAAATTGGTCCTGTTTCACTTTGCATCCAGAAACAGGCCTGACAGGGGGTTAAAGAAAAACTAGCCTCTGAAGTGTGTGTGTCCGGGTCAGAGACTAACACGTGGTCAAAGCAAAAAGGAAAGAAGATGTTAGATGTAAAAAATGAGACTGGAAAAACATGTCCTGATTCTTAAGATAGCTCTTTGTTGCAGTCCACATTCTGCACATTTATTCTGTTCACGCTTGAATCTTTTGTCCTCTGTGCTGAATTGTGGGAGCTCATGACTGCGGGATTCTTTCCAGTTTACTCTGAGTGAGAAAA
The DNA here is from genome assembly GCF_009819705.1 of Hippoglossus hippoglossus. Taxonomy (NCBI): domain Eukaryota; kingdom Metazoa; phylum Chordata; class Actinopteri; order Pleuronectiformes; family Pleuronectidae; genus Hippoglossus; species Hippoglossus hippoglossus. The sequence continues at coordinate 10,551,587 of NC_047161.1, forward strand.
ATGTAGAATGAAGCAGGAGAAAATGTCGGTTGGAGGAAAAGGCCGATTTCACAAAAACAGCGGTGTTCACCAAAAGAAAGTGGTTGATATGTGACAAAAATATCAGAACTATGAAAGATTCTTGTCACTCTGTCCTCTTCATTGTCACTTTCTAGCTGTGAAAAGAAGTTTAAGTTACATTTAATGTGTTTACCAATGAAAATGTATTATTTACCCAGTAGTTGTCCCTAAAAACTACCACAATATTGTTGTGTTGCAGCTTTGGCCAGTTTGGGCTACGAGAAGACGTGTGTGTTGTTCAACACAGCAGCGTTGGCCAGTCAGATCGCCTCAGAGCAGAACCTGGACAATGACGAGGGGCTGAAGGCTTCAGCCAAATTTTATCAGGTGAGTGTAACAGCAAACAGTGAGATAGTAACGTGTACAGCATGATTTCAATGCCGGGTGGAAATTAGTGTTTAAAATATTAGTGTTATGCTTGTTTTGTCAGATAAATGCCTATTGACTACAGAGATATAAAGACACTGTCACTCCTCTGTTTTTGTTTAAATGTCCACTGGAAACCTTTCAGATGATGAATGTCTTTTCATTAGAAACCACACTTCCACTATTATTAGGACTTATATCGACTTATTGTTGTGTGTTTTACAAACATATTACAAACAAGCCTGAAGCTCAGTTATAATCAATATTTTAACAGCAATTATATGGCGGTACTATATTTATTTTGTATATATATGTATCAGAAGGAAAACCATACCTTTTTAATTCACCTGCTTCTCAAACCTTGAGGGGGGTGAGGTGAAATAAACAAGTTTCACTCTTAAGTATGTTTCACAAGTCAAAAGCATCATCATTTATTTTATGTCAGTTGTTTGTAAATATGGGTATTGAATACCAATGTGATTTTTGACATGTGACCCAGACATGAGCATACGAAAGGCCTGGAAAACGTTCATATATATCTGCAATTTAAGGGCAGCAGCCTTTTGTGAAACATGATGCCCCCACACTATCTGTGCCAGCAAATGGCTTTTGTGAAACCTGAAACTAGCACATAAAGGAAAAAGGTGCTGTTACTGAGACACTGAGTCTGTTGGACCCTGATTACATGAAGACGTCTTTGCCAGGTGCCAACGGAGCGGAAATGTGATGCATTAAGTGATGATTCGGTAAAACTTGACTTAGTGATGTGCAGTAAAAACAGTTGGGACTGATATTGAAGTAGAATACAAATTTAGGTAATGTGAATTTCATATTGTTATTATTAGTGTCTCATGTGTTTCACTTTTTATTGAAATCAAAGTTGTTTCATTGGCTTAAAAGTTTCAAAAACAACGTTGCCAAAGCATCAAAATAGAATTGAGTCAAATAACCATTTATCTGTGTCTGTATGAAGCTGGCCAGTGGAGCGTTTGGTCACATTAAGGACACCGTGCTGTCTGCACTGAATAGAGAGCCCACCATGGACATCTCCCCTGAGACTGTGGGCACCCTCAGCCTCATTATGCTGGCCCAGGCCCAGGAGGTCTTCTTCCTCAAAGCTGCTTCAGGTACCAAAAGACAAACCCCCCCAAATGTGCAAGCACACATTTTATTTAGTAACATACAGACATGTAACATTATAGTCCACTGCACAGACTTCCAGAGCCTTTCAACGCCCTCTCATTATGATTTATCTCTTTTGGTCATGCTGATCCCTTGTTTGTTTAAAAAGAGCATCACACACAAAGGGCCACTTAGACTTTTTCCTAAGTAGTTTCATTGTTCCGGAACACTGGTGTCACACATCTACCAGACTTGCTGATATAATAGAAGCAGAGTATTTGTGTGCACTTTTAATAAATAGCATCTTTAATTGCACTCAGAGTACTTTTAGCAAAGGCAGCAGGCAGCTGAACACAGCCTCTGTCCCAGTTCTGTCTCCAGAGTTGCTTATAAGAGTTTTTAAAGTTATATCCCATTTAAAAAAAGAAAATAGACTCATGTTCTTTTTGCTGAGTGGGGGTATTTTGTTTTTGAATTAGTTCTTACACTTTTAGGATGTAAGGGTTATTTAATCAGGAAGACGTATTACCACTGTTAAATGGATGAACTGCACAAGATATCACAGCCACAGACCTCTGAAAGACACTTATGCTGTTATACAATGTCTAATGTGTACAAATTAATGTCAGCGAAACACAGCTGGTGTTATAAGTATGTTATATGTGAATAATTAGAATGTAACTTTTTATGTGGACTGTACTCAAGTGTCTTTTTCAACCAATAGATAGGATGAAAGATGCTCTTGTCGCAAAGCTGGCCAATCAGGCAGCAGATTACTATGGCGACGCCTTCAAGCAGTGCCAGTATAAAGACAACCTTCCCAAGGTATGTGAAGGACACGCATGCAGTGACACACTAACATAAAAACTGCTGTGGTTTAATAACAAACAACATGAAACACATTCACACTCAGCCTTGTGTTCATTGTGATGGAGACGCACACACTTTGGATTCTATGTGGTGTGTCTGATTGTGTGTTTTGTTTCGTATGTGTGAGTCTGGAGGAAAAAAGATTTGACGGGCGGTACTCGGGTTGTGGGACTGTCCAGAATGTTATCTCTCGCTGCTCTCATTGATCCATTTCCATCCTGTTTTCATTCTGATTGGCTGGTTACTACTGAACTTCAGTTTGACCTGTTTCTGTTCTGATGTGTTTCTTAACATCTAATCATGGACATGTGGAGAACCTACTTTCTGTCTTACACTTGTGCACGCACACCTACACCCACCAACACACACACACACGCGCACAACCTCAGGTTCATGCAACAGGGTAGATATTTTCAGTTTAATGAAATCAAACTGTAGTTAAAAGGAGATTATGTTTTCATTGGTGTTTGTTTATCTCTTTGAGCCGGATGACGCAAAAACGACTGCACCAATTGCCATGAAATTTGGTGAATGATTGGGGCTTGACCCAAGGAAGAAGCTAGTAAATTTTGGAACCGGATAAACAAGCCGATGCAGGAACTTACTTTAATATAGCAAGATAGGGCATTAGACTTGGTGGATGTATTATTGTATTAGTTAGTTGGTAGTGACCTATGAAAGAAGATTTTAGATTTACAGTTTTTTGTATACATTCAGTTTTAATGGTGCAACAAGTAAATCGCTTGTTTGAAATAAGCTAGTAGTACCAAGCATACAGACGCAGTGTCGTAGACACACTCAAACATTCACACACGGCTCGGGACATTTGATGAAGGTGTAGCAGCTTCTGCTGAAAGGTTTAACACTCATGGCCTGTTCTGTTTTCTCTCTCGTCTTCCTCTCTTTCTGCATCCCTCGTGGTCTTGGTGGTGTTGGCATTGGTTATGTATGTGTGGTTGCGTACGTATGTGCGCACGCTTCTGACTGCTTTTGCATGTTTGTGATTGGCTTTCGTGATGTCGCTTGTGACTTGACTTCGCTGTGCATTTGTCATTTTGTGGTTTGCCTTGCCATTTTGTGTGTGTGTGTGTGTGTGTGTGTGTGCGTGCGTGTGCGTGCGTGTGCGTGTGTTTATATTTGTTTGCGTGCCTGTGTGTTGCTCTGTGGTTGCCTCTCCCTGGTCAGTATTTTTATTTTCAGGAAGTGATTCCGGTGCTGGGGGCCAAGCACTGCATCATGCAGGCCAACGCCGAGCTGTACCAGAGCCTCGTGGCCAAGCAGAAGAAGCGTTTTGGAGAGGAGATCGCTCGCCTGCAGGTACACAGCTTTCACACTTTGTTTTGTCTCTCTGCAAATAATCTCATTTATCATCATTTGTGTAGACTTCAAATAACAATTTCACCTTGACATTCCACATCTAAATCAAATAATTGACTCATTAAGCTGCTATTTCTCTCCAGCACGCAAAAGAGCTGGTGAAAACCCCTTATGACGAGTACGTGAGCGTTAAGGACCTGACTGACAAGATCAACCGAGCGCTCACCGCTGCCAAAAAAGACAACGATTTTATCTACCATGACCGTATTCCTGACGTCAAGGATCTGGAGCATATCGGCAAGGCAACATTGGTCAAACCCACTGCCATCACAACACCACTCAGCCAGAAATTCACAGGTATGATACACAGACACTCAACAGTTTCCCAATGTCATGAAGGACTGACAGAGACGTAATACTAAAGCCCTTTTCAGACATGACCTGCGGGTAAAATCCGGAATATTGGCTACGGAGTTTTCTCAGAGTTTGCCTTTCACACATGCACAAAACAGCACAATGTTCACAACAGCAAACATTTACTCTGCATTATTCCAGTCTTTCTGCAAAGCTAAGCTAACTGAGTGCTAGCTGTGTATTTACAGGACAGATGTGAGCTTCAGCCAGCATTCTTTTTCATGTTTTCCTTTTCTTTAATGTGTCATAATCTTTTTGTGCATTTAAAAGTTATAGAGGCTAAAGTCAGAGACTAAGAGAGTCTGTCTCTCCCACAGAAAACTACTCCTGAGCCTGAACAGCCTTATTTGCATTCCTGACTTTTTTTTATTTCCATAAAGCGTCTACGTCACCAAATAACATGTAAAATACCTGCTTGAATCGATGAGGCAGAACTGACACTATTGTTACCGTGGCTATAGCAGTGTTTACAGCCGATCAGGAAGCCCCTGGGTAACCAATACAAATGGTGGGCCACCTAATCATTTAGAACAGACTGGCCTTTGTGGAGATGCTGTAGCAATTTCTTCGTTAATTTTTAATATAACCGCATATAAACCTATACTTGTAGAGTCCAATAATTATCATTTGTAAAGTGCCATTAATTGCGTTAGACATGTTGTTTATGTGTTGTTCTACTTGGTTAATATACAAACAACTCGCGAGTTGAGAATTTCTGAAGCAGGTTCCCTTTCTAAGACATTAAGGTTAAGATAACAGCCTCCCACTTTATGACTACCATTTCAGTCGCGGCCTCATTTTATTTCAGCACAATACCATCCAAACCTCACCTGGAGCTCAATGTACAGGGAGCAGCTGATTTTAGATGGGATCTCATCTACCGCAAACTCTGACTTGTTTCTGATATTTGGCTGCTTTTTCCTCCTCAGACTTGTTTGAGAAGATGGTTCCCATGGCGGTGCAGTGTTCCATGAACATTTACAACCAGAGGAAGGCTGAGACTGTGAACAGACTGGTGGGCGCAATGAGGGAGTCGACCAACCTCTGCAACGGGTACGTTTTCCCGTGACTGACACAAAGCAGCGTTACAAGGAAGTTATAAATAACTTACAAACACATTGTGTGCAGCAGGCTTTGCATTACAGGGAAAGAGTGCTGCTACATTTATATAATTCAAGGTAATATAATTTAAATCGTCTTGATTGTAGTGCTAGAAAAATGAGAAAACCCTGAATATACATAGCAACATAAAATGTAAAGGTGTATTCACTCGTTACTTATATACACCATTGTAAAGAGACTACTGTTGTCTGGAGAAAAGGAAGATAAATGCATAAAATGGAATTGTGATATTAAAAATGTCACAGTTATGGTGAAGGCTGTGTGTGTGTGTGTGTGTGTGTGTGTGTGTGTGTGTGTGTGTGTGTGTGTGTGTGTGTGTGTGTGTGTGTGTGTGTGTGTGTGTGTGTGTGTGTGTGTGTGTGTGTGTGTGTGTGTGTGTGTGTGTGTGTGTGTGTGTGTGTGTGTGTGTGTGTGTTGGTGCTCCCATCAGGCCATCCATCACATTAGAAAATAACAAATCGTCTACTGATCACATTGATGTCAGTGGTCTGTAGGTCAGGTTGTTACACACTTTGAGGGTCGGGTGGGTATGTTTAAAAAAAACCCTGACCCACGCATAACTAATGTGAAGTATGTGAGTGTAATTGTCTTTCAATGAGCATGTCCATGAGTGCTTGTGTCTCCATGCATGGGTAGATTTATTAATAATTCATAACATAATGGTGCATTAAAATGTCAGTACAAGTACTTTGTGGTTTCAGTCTAGTACCCTCAATAACAGTCAAGCACTTGTGTCACACAACGTGGATATGCTAATGAGTGCTTAACAATCTTTAGTATTTCATCCAACAAAAAAATGGCTTTAATATCCTAGTATTCAATTATAGTAGGTGTCTTTTGAATTATAATGGTTTCATGGCTTAGTTTTCCATTTTAATGTTAAGTGTTAATGTGAAATGATGTATAACAGGACAAGACTCAAAGTAAACTTAAACTTTTTTAGAGACCACAATAAATAACAGGTCATGGGTAACTGTCCAACAGGGTGTTGGCGTCCCTGAACCTGCCAGCTGCTCTGGAGGACCTGTCAGGAGACTCTATCCCACCATCCATTGCTGAGAAGGCCAGATCCATCGTGCAGCAGGGAGGACTACAGAGCATCGAGCAGCTCATCAAAGACCTGCCAGAGCTCCTGACTCGCAACAGAGAGATCCTGGACGAGGTTGGTGTTAGAGACGCACAATAGAAGCACACAGAATTATACATGTCTTCCTCTGCTGTCTGTCTCGCTCTGCTGCTAATTGTAACCCTAAATCCATTTTAAAAAGTAAAGAAACCACGTTCAGAAGAGCAGCCGATTAAACAGCTTGTTAGTCACATGGCTTTGCTTTCTTGAAAACACAGCATATGAATCTAATGCTGCTGTCTTGGACATCCTCACTGTTGGACTTCCCTACCACCACACATCAGAACACATGAACACTAAAAGCTCATAATCGTTTCTAATGGCGGAAATCCCAGATCAGGATCATCACTGAAATCTAATCCACTGATCTTTGGGCCAAGGACTTTCTGTTCACCAGCTTCAGCCAACACGTTTTTTTAGATAGCTTACTGAGAAACAAATAAACAGACGGGAGGAAAAACATAAAGCACAATTTGCTTCCAGGTTTGTTGGCAGAGTTGAAAAGTCCAAACCAAACTGTCCTCAAAACTGAAAATAAACAATTTAAAAGTAGGAGACCACATTTATGCTGGCAGAGTGTCAATAATTCATTATTTATTTGTTTAAAAGGCAAACTTTAGCCACGATTTTTACATTTTTAGAAATACACTAAAGTAGTAGTAGTTCTGATCATTTCATCAACTTGGACGTCACTCAGAAGGGCACAAATCTCCGCCAAGGCCCAAAAGTCCCCTTTTGAAACCATATTTTAATCTGGTAGATCAAGATTTTACTTTGGATCCAAATTGCACACACTCATAAATTTCAGTCCCCTAAACATGTTTTATAATTTAATAATTGGTTTTAACTTGTTTACCAATGAAACAATATAACCTATATGTGCTGATATAAGGTTGCAGCTCTGTTTTTCATTGACTATGTTTGGTTTGTAACATAACTGCGTTACGTTGAGTTCTCTGAGTTAGTAGAAGCCATTTATCTATTAGCTGCAGCGCTACATGAAAATATGGACCCAATTGTTGCCAGAAGATGGCTGAGTAATGATGCACTGAATTCTAAAACAGCTCTTAAAAGTCAACAGTATCTATGCACACAGGACCCATGGCCCAAGCTTTAAAGTAATTAAGCCTTAGTCATCTAATGTGAGCCTTGTTATATTTCCTGCATGTGCTCAGTGTGATATTTTTATTTATTAGTCTCTGAAGATGCTGGACGATGAAGAGACGACAGACAACGAGCTGAGAACAAAGTTCAACCAGCGCTGGAACAGAACCCCCTCCGGAGACCTGTATAAGCCCCTTCGTGCAGGTACACACACACACACAAATGTTTTTGTGCACTGTTGACCATGGTCACTACTAACACCCCCTCCTCTTCCCCAGAGGGCTCTAACTTCCGCAACCTCTTGGACAAGGCTGTACAGGCCGATCAGGTGGTCAAGGACCGCTACAGCGTCCACTGTGACATGATCACCTTGCTGTGTAAACCAGTAGACGAGCTCAACGCTGCCATCCCCTCCGCCAACCCCACCAAAACCCTGCAGGGCAGCGAGGTCTGTCTGAGTTCTATTTTCCTCTTCATGTCTTTGCTTGTGCCACTGGTTAAAGTAGCATGTAAACTTGTGCCACCTAAAACCTGAGATAAATACAGAAACCTGCTATATGCAAAAACCCAGTGGACATTGTGTACTTTATGGCTCTTTCCCTCCTCCCCACATTTGCTCCATTTTTCATTTTGTGTGCTGACTTTGCATTGTTTTTCACTGGGGAACGTAAAGAACGAAGCAAGCAGAACTGGGAAGGGGTGAGGAAGTGCGTGTCTCAAGCCACAATGCACTCATGCTACAGTGGGGAAAAAATGTGTTGAGGTGTAGACAGCCGACATTATGACGAGGGTGAGAGGTCAGAGTCAATGTAGGACAGTGCGCCATGGGGTGGAAAATTCAAGCTGTCTCGTCTGTCTTCCGTCCAGGTCGTGAACGTGCTGCGCTCGCTGCTCACCCAGCTGGACGACATGAAGATGGAGAGGGAGACGCTGGAGGGCGAGGTCAAGGCCGTGACCTTTGACATGTCTGCTACCTTCCTGGGGGCACTGGCCCAGGACGGGACCTTCAACGAGGAGCAGCTCTCACTCTCCCAGCTCGACCAGCTGTACGGCACCTACAACCAGAGGGTACAAGCCACCCTCCGCACGCAGGAAGAGCTGCTGGGACAAGTTCAGGTATGTAAACGCACACGTGTTGGTGAAGAGACACTCTTCATGACAAGTTCATCTGTCAAAAGTATTCTACTGAGCTGAGGTGACTCTAAAGCCTTCACCAGCTCAAAGGGTGTTGGTAGTTCTTCCAAAAAGAAGCAAACAAAAAGTGAATTTCTGTAACAGGATCAATGAAACTTGAGCATAAGGAGTCAGTCAGCAGGTGCAGATAAAGTCCAAACAGAGAACGAAACCCAGTTTCCCCTCTGAATCGTGCCCTTGTGTGTGAAGACTAATGATTTGTTCACTGTGCATAAATCTTCCAGGGAATATCAGTGGTGAACGTTCTAAGTCTGTGATCTTTCTTCTGCAGACATCCCACCAGGAGTTTAGCAGTCTGAAGCAGTCCAACTCCGAGGCCAACCAGAGGGAGGAGGTCCTGAAGAAGCTGGCTTCAGCCCACGACAGCTACGTCGAGATCAGCAGCAACCTGCGCGAAGGCACCAAGGTACTTGCTCAGCACAACACGCCGGCACACACAAGCCTCAGCAGGCTGTACTGCAGTAATGCATGTCTTACCAGAAACGTTTTTAATTTAAATATTACTTTGTATTTGTGTGTCAAGGTGTTTTGCAAGCCAGGGGATTTATTTTTGTCCCCCACTTTTTTTCTCTCCTTCAGTTCTACAACGACTTGACAGAAATCCTGCTCAAGTTCCAGAACAAATGCAGCGACATTGTTTTCGCTCGCAAGACGGAGCGGGAGGAACTACTTAAGTACGTACATGTCCGTTTTGTTGTTGCTTTTGCGCTGCAGCTGAGGCTAAAATGCAGGAATATGAAGGAAACAGTAGTAATGTTTCAATCCTGGTTTCAGGGATCTGCAGGTGAGCATCGCCCGAGAGCCCAGTGCTCCATCCTTCAATGTTCCTGCCTATCAGAGCAACCCGGCTGCTGGCCCGACCCCTGCACCCAGGACCGTATTTGTAAGCAGCACCTCACAAAGCTCAACACTGACCTCACGAAGCTCAACACTGACCTCACGAAGCCCAACACTGACCTCACGAAGCCCAACACTGACCTCACGAAGCCCAACACTGACCTCACAAAGCCCAACACTGACCTCACAAAGCCCAACACTGACCTCACAAAGCCCAACACTGACTTCACAAAGCTTCTTTGTCTTCTTGCCACAGCAGCCTCAACCAGCCCAGCAGCCCCCAGCAAAGCCCCTGCCCCCAGCCCGGCCTCCACCTCCCAGCGTCGTCCCTCAGGCTGCCTCCGCCGCTCCCGCCATCACACCAGCCACTGGCCTTCCCGCCAGCAACCCACCACCTGTGGCCCCACCCTCCACGGCCCAGGGACCACCTTACCCCACTTACCAGGGTTACCCAGGGTGAGTTTTTCACCATGGCATCCTGGTTTCAGAAGATGAATAATCTTTATATTGATCATTGATCATTGATCAGTCGGATTGTTTTTCGGTAGCTACTTTGTTTTTCTAGACCCTTGTGTTTGCGACTGCAAAATATAGTTTTCTGGTCTGTGTCAGACTTCTCATACCCAAACCACATCCATGCGACAGAGGTAGTCCCTCTTTTAGGTGCGACCTCGATATTTAGACTTGGTACAGGGAGGTTTTTGATTTGGGAATCTGATGAACAATATCTCTGCCCTGGAATTGGTTGAATATATGTTTTGGCTTGAAAATGACTTGTAATAATACAGTTGAAATTTGGGTGAACGTCACATTTACTGTCTCTGTTGTGGTGTCCCTGCAGGTACTTCCAGGTGCCGGTGGGATACCCCTATGGCTATGGTCAATACAACATGCCCAACATGCCCAACATGCCCAGCATGCCCAACATGCCCAACATGCCCAACATGCAATACATGCAATACCAGGCCCCTCAAGGGCAAGGAGGATACCCTGGAGCCCCCCCTGCTGGACAACCCTACCCTGGCTACCCCCAGCAACCACCACAGCAGCAACAGCCCTACTACCCTCAGCAATAACCCTCCTCTTCATCCCCTCATTCTTCTTCACACGTTAACACCAAATAAAAACTTCCCCCCAGCAATAACACTTTATCTCCATCTACTCCCTTTTGTCCGACCCTTTGTTTCTCACTTTTAGCAGCTGTGAGTGAACAGTGACTTTAGAGCTGCTTTGCACTTCTTCTGAAACTTTTGATTACGTTGCTCTTCTGAAGGTTTTTTCTTTTCCATCGCTCATGTCCCGTGTTTTCTGGGCTCTGAAAGCACTTTTCCTCGACTATCTCAACTCTCATGATGCACTAACCCCCTCCTCATGTTTGATGTACTCATATATTCTTAGAGTTTTGTTACTTGTTTAATTTAAACCTAGCCTTGTCTGCATCAATAACCGACTCTTTGTCCGGGCTGGACTGCTGTAAAACACTCATGGGGGCACGTAGGATCCCAGGATGGCTCTCTGTCTCCTGCTTTGAGAGTGTATGTCGGGTGGGTGGATGCCACTCATCCTCACTCCCCCCCCCCCCCCCCCCCCCCCCACTCTGTGCTTCTGTATCAACTATAATCCTATTTTTGTAATAAATACCGATGCCGAGCTGATATAAAAAAAAACTCTAAAAACGAATGGCCTGCAGGTTTTCTAATGTTAATCAGACTGTTGAGCGCTCTGCTCTCTTTCGCTCTTTTTCTCTTCTTCAGTCTCATCCAGGGAACGTGGGTATATATTTTCCGTGTTACAATCAGACTGCATAAGTGGGAGAAATGATTCTATTATATAAATATATGTATAAATAAGACTCTGTGTGTGGTTAACTGAGACACTGTGCACTGCACCCTCATGCTCTTTGTGTTTATTTTTATTCCTCAGCTCTAATGTGATTAAAAACAACAACTGCGAGCCAGACTTTGTCGGTCTTTGAAACGTGTGTTACTGTGTGTTACTGTGTGTTACTGTGGAGGTTTGTGAAGCAGCCAGGAGAGGGCAGTCCCGCAGCTCCCAGTTGAACCGCAGCCCTGAACAGCGCTCACTACTTCTGCTTCACGTGCCATTGTTGCTCTTTTCAACCAATCGGGGAGCGAGTCGTCCCATCCGACTAATCGGATGCCTTTTGACCCCCTGAACATTCGGGGGCAGATCCCATTTAGATGACATGCAAATTACGTTCCAGTGAGGTCGTGATCTCATCCAATCATATTTCCCCGCAGGCGATTTCTCCACAGACAAATTTCATCCCAAGATATTTATTCGGTGTCAGGAGACGCTAATGATTTCACATATCTCCTCCCCGTGTGTGCGTGTGTTTCTGTGTGTGAGTTTGTGTGGCAGGAAGGCAGATGGCAGCGCAGTGTGATGTCTGGAAGGATGCATGGAGATGTTGGCAGAGAGCTGCTGGTCCCCTGCCTGCATCCATCACTCCAACCCTCTCCATTTTCCTCTCTTCTACGTCTAATCTGTCTTCACGAGTTCCTATCGGCTCGACTCTTTTTGAAAACCCCACCATATTCCACTTCATTTTCCCACAGCGCGCTCCTTTTTTTTGGGGGGGGGGGGGGTTGCCATCGACTCTCTTCATCATATTTTTCTTTGTTGCTCAGCTTTTTGCCTCCTGTTTACCACCTGTCTCTGTATATGCTCATCTGCTCCCTCCTCCATTTCTCCCCTCTCCCCTGGCTCGTCTGTTTAGTTTATTTTTTTGCTTACCACTCGTCTGTCCTTGCCATCAAAGCTTGCAAATCGCTGGCAGTGAGTGTTTTTCACTGGTCAGTATCTCCTGGTTCAGTCATGTCGTGCAGCATCGAGAGAGAGAGAGAGAGAGAGAGTGTGTGAGAGAGTGAAACTGACAGAAGGATACACACTTTTTAATCAGATCTAACAGCTCACATCCACTGGAGGTGACACAACACGTACACACAATGCCATGTCCCTCCCTCCCTCCCCCTCTATCTATCTATACAGCATGCCGCTGCTGCCAAAGCCAATTGTAGTCCTGGATGTGTTTATCAAAGGTGTCTTTGTGTCTCAGCCGCTTAATTTTAACAAGACATTCTCCACTGGAGGAGTGTCATATTTTAATTGGTCTGAAACAGAATAAAGGCAGCGAGCAGAGCGCTGCAGTGACAGGTATTAATTACCTTCTGCCTAATGGCTCCCAAACTCCGCACTCAGCCATATTGGTGTTCACACTATTCGAACTCCCCCACTCGCTTCCCTCGTCGCTCCGCTCTCCTCCTCACCATGTGTTTGTACGCATTGAAGCTGAATCCAGGGTTTTCTTTGGCTGCGATGCTGGATAAATATAGAGGAACATAGTGTTTTCTAATATATTTCTAATCCCTGCTGCCTGTTCTCTAATTTGTCGGGGGCTGGCTTGAAAGACTGAGAAGTGGTTCAACTCAAAACAGTTTTTGGAATAGAGAAGGGTTAAAAATAGTTAGATAGGCAGTCTAAACGGCTAAAACAGGATTTCCGCAAAGTCTTAACAAGTCTAAAATGAAATTCTAAAATGTGATCATCTGGATTTTAGGCCCTAGGTCTTGTTCCAGGTGTGTCTTCATTATGTTTGTTAGTTCATTGCTTCTTCCATCGTGCTTTAGAAGTTTTTCTACGATCTTTTGGCAAGTGCATTTGCCCCCTTGCCTTTTAAAAGCCAATAATAAACAATTGGAATAGTTGGCTGAAAATCAATCAATCAATCAAATTGTATTTGTATAGCCCATATTCACAAATCACAATTTGTCTCATAGGGCTTTAACATGGTGTGACATCCTCTGCCCTTAACCCTCAACAAGAGTAAGGAAAAACTACTAAAAAACCCTTTTAACAGGGTAAAAAGAAGGTAGAAACCTCAGAGAGAGCCACATGTGAGGGA